>NC_135503.1:43233900-43463818 GCF_052857255.1 Amblyomma americanum | reverse complement strand
GTCGGCGATTTAAAATATCGCACCCTGGAGAAACTCTGACAGCCCTGAGAGCAGGCCCGTTTTCACCACACGGCATCTTCGTATTTCTAACTTATACGTACGTTTTCCGAGTTTCTTTCTTTCGAACCGCATCTAAAACTTCCCGTTTCTCGACGGAACCGCGCCTGAAGCGTAGTAGCTAGGAACAAAAAAATATAATGAAAAAGCATTTCAAATAGAAAATCAACGGAGGCGTCGGAGCTGGCGCGTGGATATTACAAACAAGATTCGATGGATCACGACCAAGCGCTATACGCTATACAGAGATTGAATTCGAGCTGTGATTTAGCTGTTGCGATAGTTCTTGTTTTTTTGTTGTTGTTGTCATGACTCAAACAAAAAAAAAAGAAGAGTCCAAAAGACGGATGCGTACACACACGCGGCGCATAAAGAAATTTGGAAAGGAGAGAGAAACAGAGAAAGGGAAAGCGGGGAGGGGTGGGGGGGGGGGGAGGCATTAAAACGCTTTCGAAATGCGCGGACCTTCTGAGAAGAAAACAACGCTTTCGAATCTGGCACATCTGTGTCGTTGCGCGAATTGGAGCGGGGTTTCGTCGAGGGTGGCAGGGAAGAAAAAAAAACAAGGAGAAGGAACCAGGAAGGCGAACAAAGATTAGGAAACCTTCCGCCGCACCCGCTTCACCCCGCAGATACGCACCCCGCAGTGTACAAAGCTCTCGCGCCGGAGAAGGGAGGATACGACGCCGCTGCGCGCGCAGGAAAACGCATACATCATTTATTAAGGACGCATTTGTGTCCGCGCTCAACGCTTTTTGTTTACGAGGCTGTTGAGCTTTTATATGCTTGCTTTCGCGGCAGCGAAAGGGAAAGGAGGGTGAGAGTGAGTGGCGTGAGCGCTGACAGACACGCCCGTTTAGTACACACGGGACACATACGGTGCAGTGCTCAAAAGAGGGGGGAGGGGGGGTGGAGATGCGCAAAGGATACCCATGCACGGCCTCGTCGCTGTTTAACAATTAAGCGGAATTAAAAGAGAAATCTTGTTTTCCCCTGGGAAGAGGGATCGTTCGCGCTAAAATTTCCTGTTTCAGAAACAAGGTTCTGTTTACATCCGCTTTAGTTGACGCTATTGAACTGTCTCACGCCGATAGCGAAAGGAGCTGCTAGAAGAAAGGTGGTATACGCAAAAATGACAGCTTATTTGAGATTTTGGTGTGAAGAAAAAAGAGCGTGGTGGTAAAAAAAAAAAGGACCTAGATATTTGAGCCGATTGATAGCTGACGTTTTGCAATGCAGCATAGGACCGTTACAGTGAACCAGGCATGTGGTTATCGTTGTGCAAATGGTGACGGAAGCTGTGCAAGGTGAGCCTAACCGTTGCAATCGTTCTTACATTCATGAGGATAATTGGCACTTGAAAGTTTACAAGTCGAAGACCGCTATTTAAGTTACAAAGCCTCTAGGGAACACACTAGGTTAATGTCGTTATATGAAACTGTACACATACTTTACTCTATTTAGCACCGTCACTATCTCGGGGCGGCAACGCCAGACGGTTCGACGACCTCAAAAGCCCCGCCCAAGCGAAAAAAACGCCAGCACTACGAAGGGTATGCGCTCTCGTAATCGCGTGATTAAACGTACCGACGCAACACTCAAATCTCCCGCTAGACCGCAACAGCATGTGTCACAGTGCACGCAACAATCGTGGCCGGTGCGACGAAAGTGCCCACATCCTCCCACACAACCCCCCACGTGCACGCACAAGCAACTTCTACCCTCCCTACCCACCTCAAGCACTTCTCGCGATCACCGCGGTGCGGCGCCAGTGGCGCGGTTCCTCGGAGAACTCGGAGGATTAAACGGAAAATTCCGACAACAATAAACAGGAACAAAAATTTAGCAGCCCCACCCTCCCCCCCCCCCCTTTTTTTTTTTCTTCAGAGGAGCGACGTTCGTGGCAGATCCGAAAGCCGGAGAGAGCGGATAGAAAAGAGGAAAAAGAAGAAAAAAAAAGGAGCGGTACACTCATTCGAAGCTCTTTGCGTTCTTCGCGCCGCTCCACAATGGCGGGTGATTGATACATGCGCGATGCTGCTGCTGCATTCAAACCGAGCATCAGGCCAAACCGCTCTCTCTCGCGCTTGCATGCTTCCGAAAAAAATAAATAAAAAGGTAGGCGCTGTGGGGACGAGCCTTCAGCTCTCCTACACTCTCCTCAGTCGTTTCTTTTTCCAAATGCTGCGTTGTGAGATGGGGACAGCTAAAAGAATAAAAATTACAGTTTTTTGGTTCTTCCCATTCCATTTATTATTTTCGAGGGGAGGGTCACAACGGCGAAGTCCGGATGAAAAATTGAGTGGGAAAAGAGTGAGCGGTCCCTGTACGCCCAAGCGCATTAGATCAGTGAGACAAAGATGTCACGAGTTCTTTTCCGCGTGGGAGTAAGGAAGAATCCGGCGCGTGTACTATTACGGCAGAAAATACTTCATGCAGTGCCTTTATTCTGCGCTGTGTTCAACGGTACGCGGAGCTTGTGAAGTCTGCACGCTTAAAACGTTCAAGATACTCCACTTCTTTGTTTTCAATGCACCTTTTCTTTAGTTACGGAAGGCGTTTAGGGATATTTAGTATCGCCTTTCAGCCGCTCGCTACGGACGTTCGTCGCGTGTAAAGTTGCATCCACGTATGGATGTTAATAGGGCAAAGGAAATTAAGCTTTCAGTGTAAGAGGCATGTTACTGTTTTGCCCTCTAGGAGAGCACTGGCACCATAATATGCCTTGCATGGCAGTCGCCAGCAGTGTACACGTGCGCACACACACACACACACACACACACACACACACACACACACACACACACACACACACACACACACACGCACACGCACACGCACACACACACACACACACACACACACACACACACACACACACACACACACACACACACACACACACACACAATAATTGTTAAAATCGAGTACTACTCGCGCTGATGGCCATGAGAAGCAGCAAACAATTTTCTGATCGACGAACACTTGCTTTTTATTGAGAAACAATATTGGCTTCCAGATCAAAGCGGCAGTTGAGTGGTACATTTTTTTTTAACTGAGAAAACATGTTACTTTGAGTGTGCCCGCCTTTAAGAAAGAGTCAGATCTATTTATTTATTTATTTTTCAGGTGCCACAACAGCTCTCGGCCCGGTCACAATGGCAGCCTCTTGTCCACTTAGGGCCAGAGGCTCTTTAACGTGCACCGGAACCTGAGTACAAAGGCGTTTCTACATTTTTGCGTTTATCTTCGTCGAAATGCGGAGGTAATACTAAGGATCGCGACTACAAACCCGTGCCCTGCAGCCAAACGTGCAACCACAGCGGACTACAGTAACTGTAAGTGGGAACCGAAAAATGAAGAATAAAGCACTGGACTTCTGGCTGGCATCAATTTCAGTCGCTGCAAATAAAGCGTTCCCCTATATCCCTTCTACTATGTGAAATGAGATTATGCATGGTCAGAAAGCGGCCATGTTACCCTAAAAGACTCATTTCAGGCCCCGAGCTTACCACTTCAAAGACACCAAAAGGAATATCCGGCAGACCGGGAGCGATACACCCAGTCTGCACCGCAGCGAGCATCAGAAACTATCCGATGCAAGCAAAAAGATTCAAAGGAGCGCCAAAGCCCGAACGAAGGTTTCTGTGCGGAGATCGAGAAACACAAAGGACGCGTGGCTCCTGATAAACGCTGATGAAAGAACGGGCCGTTGGTGCGGGCAACGGATGAAGCATGCTTCGGTATAAAAAGAAGCAACAAAAGAGGGCTAGAGGAGACTGAGTATGAGGGAAACAAAAACAACAACAAAATAGGCCAAGAAAAGAAAGAAAGACCTCGCGAGAGGCCTGTTTATTTCCTTCCTCTGTTGCTGCCAGGGGCCCAGCTAGGGTGCTTCCTATTTGCGTCTCGCTGCTTATCGAGAGAGCGCGAGACAAACAAAAATTGCGGGGGGTGGCGTCTGTTTCGTAGGCGCCACGAAGACATGCGTGCGGGCGTGGGCTTTTTATCCTTATTCCGCGCAGCGCTGCAGAAGTTGAGGTAGAAGATGAAGCGCTGCAGAAGTTGAATGAGATAGGGTCGCTCGTGCGCTTAGCAACGTGTTGGCACTCGGTTGAACACGCAAAGACAAAAGTACCGCAGCATGGAGGCCAGGGGCCGTGATTTTGTGACAGTTGTTTGCGAGGTTCACTTATTCGCCTCAGCGGCATGTGTCAGTCTGCCTTGGATATTAGGGTTGGCGACAAACTATGCGTATTAATTATCAGCGCTGACGTCACCTGCCACCGCACCAGGTAGTAAAGGGACAAAAGAGTGCATCGGGAAAAGAAAGTTCGCACTGAATACTGCCCCGGTTCCTACTTACGACGGGAAAGATTGAGGTAATCCAGGTTACGAAGAAGCCTGCTAGATGAGGGGTTTAAAAAAAGCACAAAAGTCGGCCGCGGAAAGTAGTCATAAGTACGTGCTTTGCTTGTTGTGCTTGTGTGTTCGCAACGATCCAAACACGTTCGGTGCCGTTCGTGTTGAGAGAGTGACACGTCAGTGAGCATGTTCGACAAGGAAATTAGATTTCTAAGCTCTTTGCCATCGAAAGCACGGTACGACGGGCGTCTTTCCTTTCTTGTTGCGTGGGCTTTTCTGCCTTTTTTCATGAGAACTGTCATGTATGCGCATGTACTTTATCGCTGAAGGCGTATAAATGCGATCTGCACTGAAATAAAGCTAGCTGATAGTCCAGCGTTGCCCTCTGTGTATCTGCTGTGTCTGCGTCCCTTCCGCTAGTTTTATTCCTCCAACTAGGTTTAAGAGATATAGAAGACTCGGAGGATAATATGAAAAGCGGTGGGACACAACGAATAATGCCTTACACAATATGAACGTATTTATTGGAACCAAATTTATCGAGTCAAAATCGACGCACGGCCTGCGGCCACTCCCTGAACGTCAACAGACGGAGCATCGAACTACGAGTTAAATAGCCAGGTATTGATTTTGTTGCATCTGCGTACATCGAAGTCTTGAGCAGACCCCGAAAGTTCACCCGAATGTCGCAAATGGCGTGAAAGTTCACCCGAATGTCGCAAACGGTCAACCAACCTCCGAGTCGGACGGACACTTTTGAAACTGCAGAGAGCTGCTTATCGGTTACTACACACCTCTTGATGAGTAGCAGCCACGGTTGCACCATAGTCGGGCCTTCGTCGGCAATGCACACAACTGTTCGCGAAGAGTGGCAGCGCGGCGGAATCGCCTCGCCGCGCGCTCATTCTTCTCGATCTGCCGGCGACGGCGTGGCTGCCAGCGCCGGAAACGTTCGAGCCCGGCCGCCTTTTCATGTCGCCGTCGTCCGCCGGCGCGCATCCAGAAGACGCCCATAGTCTTCTTCTTTTCCGGCTTCCGTTCCCCCCTCCCACAACGGTTGCTCCTGTTCTCGGTACTTTCCCTCAAGCAAGTCCATGGACCGCGCATTGACGGAACGTTTACGTGTGAACGGTGCGTTGGCTGTTCTGTCTCGCGTGGCGAGCAGACGCGCGCACGCGCACTTTCGTTCGGGCGCGGTCGATTATCTTCGCGCAGCGAAACACTGTCGTCGTGACCGCGCCTCTTATTCTGCTCGAAGACTGTACGCTTCTGCACACTCAAGCTAGGGAACACAAAGTATGATGGGCAACTGTCGAAACGGAACCGGTTTTTCTCCACCCTCACACGTTTTATTGGAATTTAGGTTTAGAGTGAGTGCGGATAGGAGTGCCTTTAGCTTGTTCGTTTGTCATGAATATGGATAACAGTCCTGCCTGCGACGCCTCTGCTTCCAGAGAGACCAATGACCACGTTGCTTGCCACTGCACCCGTTATATGTTGCCTGGAAAGGCGCTCACTCCCGACGTCAGTGACACGCTAGTTCCCACCCAGACTCGCCAGTATTTGAGCAAACGCTGGGGAAGTGCTGTTCGGGCATACAAGCATCGGCGCATGCAGTGCAGGCGATCGGTGTGTTGCCACAAAGGACCCGAGCACGTGTTGGATCCATTCGCGGACTCTATGGACGTTATTTGGACGGTTCTGGAAAATTATATAGTTGGATACAACTCAAGAACGAAGCAGCAGACGCCCCTCAATGGAGGCCCTCCAGCCAATATGGCTGCAACCGATTTTCACGACGCCGTGGTTGACTCGATTAAGCCGTGGTTTATACCTTTTCATCTGTCACGCCAGCAAATATAAGGGGATTACACATGACGTCACGAGATTCGGTCGACGCCACTGGCTGGAGTGTCTCGTTTGAGGGGCATTTGCCGCTTCATTCTTGAATTTTATTCGACTACTGAAGCCCGTCCTCAGTATAGTCATGGTATCAAGGAAGAGTCTGGTACGAGGTCACAAATTCACGGGGAAAAAATATAAAACTACGAATTTCCAAACTACACAAGTACGGGGTACTTAGTTTAAGCTGCCAATATAAACTGTTACGTTCCTTGTGAATGTCATATGCAGCGTCATTGTGCACGGTGTAACCTTCAACGGTCGCTGATTACCCAAAGGCACAAAAATACTTGACCGATGTCTCCTTTCGCGCGTGACGTAACCAATCGAAGCGTCTCGAAAAAGAAGTAAGACAGGAGCCGTGCAGGGGAGAAAGTGCGGGCTTCTTTCGACCAGGCGAAACGAAGAGTGACACGGGACACTGAAAGGCGATCGTGGGTTGCAAGCCGAGACCTCGGCACCCCACCGTGCGAAGCCGTGCGAAGCCCCCAATCACGACACGAGCCGAGTACGCCCGGTTCGACGACTTCGGCCGCCCTCTCTCCTTCTCTCTCCCTCGCAAATTGTAGGCTTCGCCTTATACAGGCTCGAACTCCGCGCCGTGCACAATGGGAGCTCATCCCGATCTCGATTCGACTGTCGGTGCCGCCGAAGAGACTCTAATGGACGTTTTCGATCAGACTTTGATTAGTGGCCTGCGAGGGGAGGCCCAGCGCAGCAGTAGCTCCGGCTCACGTTGCTAATGCTGCTCCTGCTGCTGCCAATACCCCTGAAAGAAAAAGCGTACCCGTGTGCAAAGAAGTGGCCCGCGGCTCACGCTTTCGTCTCCCGCGACTCTGGCTTTGCTGCGCAACTCTGAAGTTAGGCGGTGAAACAGCTGCGGGTAAAAGCAGGGTACTGGATCGGAACGAAATGGAAAAGTGACTGCACTTAGCTCCGGATTTGTTCTTCCCTCCGAAAGCAAGAGTTGGAACGCGTAAGTGTGTCTAGTTTCGTCATGACCTTGCATTGGGGACGACAGGCGTGTCGTGATACCACTGAGGAACGAACGTCCTGCAGGCGCTAGATTCAGCTTGCGTACACGTCGAAACTGGGGACGAACTGCCGTGTTGCAATGCCTAGGTCACCGAGAAAGCTACACAGCATAAAAAGATAGCGAAACCAGTTAGAGAGCATGGCTATAATTTGTTTTATCTTCCCCAGATATCGCGTCCTCGTTGCGTTTAATCACGCGATGTCCACTAGATGTCGGATGATTTCGTAAGAGCATTAGGGAAGAGCCGTGGAACGGTTTGTACATATGCTAGGAGCTGTAGCAAAAGCAGCTGACGTTTGCCGTCCGAGCTGCGTGATCAGAACTGCATGTTGTGACTTTAACTGACTAGCCGTAGGATACTGCCGTGTTCGGCCCTTAATTAGTGTCATGCAACCATCGAGGTGTACACCATTTCATTTTTTTAGTGATATCACGACGTTTAATAGTCGCTTGATCAGCGGCCTATGACGGAGTGAATCGGCAGACCCGACGAGAGTTGCCAGAAGCGCAAGAAGCACAGATCTTGGCGACCGTCGTCCCCTAGGACGCTCCAAAAGCTGTCCGCAGGCCCCGATTCTTTCCTTCAGTTATCGCACTGCTTGGTATGTTCCGAACGAGTCACGTGGCGTCAACTGCTAGCAGCATGCTCAGCGTTTCAAGCGAATCTCACAACGTCTCGCTTTTTATTTTGTTTCCAGATGTTTAGGGGACCGGTTTCAGCCCGCGTTTTTGATTAGCGGTAGATATAATCGCAAAAACAGAAATGTAGTCTCAAAATGAGCGAAACTTAATCATCACAACCCTGACTACGTCCACTGCCGGACAAAGGCCTCTCCCATATCTTTCCAATTAACCCTGTCCTGTGCCAGCCACATTCGCCCTATGCCTGCAAACTTCTTAATGTCATCCGCCCGCCTAACTTCCTGCCGACGTCTGCTACGCTTACTTTCTCTTGGAATCCACTCCGTTACCCTTAACGACCATCGGTTATTTTGCCTTCGCATTACATGCCCTGTCCAAGCGCATTTCTTCTCCTTGATGTCGACTAGGATGTTTGAACCTTTTTTGTTAGCCTCCACGTTTCTGCCCCATAGGTGAGTAAGGTGAGTACCGGTAAGATACAGCTGTTGCATACTTTTCTCTTGAGGGATATAGGTAAACTGCCATTCATGATATGAGAAAACTGACCAAATGCGCTCTACCCCATTCTTATTGTAGTTATTTCCCTCTCCTGATCAGGATCAGCGGCCACTACCTGCCCTAAGTAGATTCCCTTGCCACTTCCAGCACCTCGCTACCAATTGTGAACTGCTGTTCCCTCGCGAGGCTGTGGAAAATTACTTTGGTTTTCTGCATGCTAATTTTAAGACCTACAGTTCTGCTCTGCCTGTGTAACTCATTGATCATGCTTTGCAGCTCACCTCCTGAGTGACTTAGCAAGGCAATGCTATCAGCGAATCACAAATTATTAGGTATTCTCCATTAACTCTTATCCCCAACGGTTCCCAGTCCAGGCCTCGGAACACCTCCTATAGACCGGCGGTGAATATCATTGGCGAGACCGTGTCTCCCTGCCTGACACGGCTAAAATTCAAGAAAGGTAAGGATAATTTATTTTTGAATCAGAGGACACAGACCTCTGTTTCGACCTCAATTTCTTCCTGGTCTCTTCTGCCGTGAACTGCTCGCTTCAATTTGAGGACCTTTTCGTAGTCCTGCGTTTGATTTAGAGTCGTTATACGCTTCAGCATCTTAAATGCTGCTACATTTGACTGGAGAGTACGGTAGATAACGAAATCACAGATCAGCAGTTATGCACAGTGAATTCTGTACTTCTTGCATCTGCCTTGTGGCCTGTTTCCCCTCATGTTATGCGCATGGGGCCTTAGGATACATTAAGCGTGCAATGAGAGATCGCTGTCTCAAGTTTTTGACAGCAACTCGATAATTTGCACTAGAGCCTCTACGTAAGGGTAGGAGACTTGTTTCTCACATATGCCCCCCAAAAAAGCAACCTCCTGTCATCCACTGTCGCTCGATATTGATCTAGTAGATAGGGTCATATGTCACCTGGGTCCCAACCCACCTCCCATAAAAAGCTGGGATATACTATAAAGCCATTCTTCGGCCTTCATGTCTCAAACACGCAGGCGAGTTCTATCCAGAAATGATAGCCGCCAGTCCTGAAAGGAACAATGAAAATTGTGGTAGTCAAGCTTGTGGCTTGACAAACATAATTTATCGAGTAGGTGCCGCAACTTATCTCGAAAATTCTCTGCCAGCTTTAAATTGAGCGCGGCAGAGAATGGTGGTGAGTCTACTCCTCGACAACCGCTTGTGCTATCACCGCCGCTTAGTTGTTCAAGTATTTGTGGGCAGAAGGCAGCCCAATAAAGAGTGTTTCTCACGTCAGTTCCCTGGCTGTTATTCACGCCCTTGTCACCACCACGTGACCATACATATATACCACGAAGCTGAACCAGAATTTTTATAATTAGGTTTTTTGAGGTATGAAGACGGCTTTTGCGGCACAATAATACCTGCTTTGGCGGAAATTAAAAAAAAAACACGTGAATAAAGTTAGCAAGTCAGCCTCTTAACTAATTTTTGATAATTAACCTTTTAACTGTCACAGTTGAGGATCCGGTTTCAATTAGAGTTTTGTTGTAGGTCGTTAGTAATAGCCATATCAGTTTATAGAATTTCGGAAACACTAACGCTTGGCGCTGTGGCCCAACAAGTTTTGCTAACATCGTGCCAAAATGCATGCGCTTTCGCAAAGCATGCAGGCAAAGAAAAAAAAAAAACTCCAGTGGATGTAACTAGTCGAAATAGCCAAATTTTGTCGAGCCACAGCGCCGAGGGTATGCGCGTTTCAGAAATTGTAAAAACTGTTATGGCTATTACTAACGGCCGGCTACAAATCTCTTATCGCAACCAGTAACCTAACTGCTACAATTAAAAGGTTAATAATAAATTAGTTAAGTGGCTGACTAGTTAAGATTATTTACCTTTTTTATGATGTCCGTCAACGCAGGCAATAAACCAAATGGTTTATTGCGAAAGAGGGGGGGGGGGGGGGTGCAATATAAAGTCAGCATGTCAAGCCACAGCACCGAAGAGAAGCAAATGCACGATCATGACGTGGCACATTCGGGAGCTATCGACTCGTCACTGATTAAGAAAGGCGAGCTCCTGTGGGAATGTAGCCAGCGATGGTTGGCTTACACATGAGTCCCCAAATTCGTGAATGTGAAAAGCCTCTGATATCAGGCGCGAGGTATGATCTCTGTATTTGGCGATGATAGTGGTTCGGTTCAGAAACGCCTCACAGTCTTTGCAATCTGCGGAATGAATGACAATGTTATTTCGGCGTGACTGCAGGGTTTTCAATATCTTTCGCGTGTTCGTTCACTGACGCACCGTCCGGTCTCCCCGGCGTGAAAACGGCCGCATGACAGTGGGATCTTCTAGACTACACCACAGCGACAGTTGACAGATTTATTTCGGTGTTTCTTCTGACACGCTAACCATGCCGACTCAGCCCTCTCCTACAATGAATAACCCGCCGCGGTGGCTGAGTGTTTAGAGCGCTTGGCTACTGAGCCCAGGTACCCGGGTTTGAATCCGGCCACGTTTCGATGCAGGCGAAACGCAAAAAGGCGCCCGTGTGCTGTGCGATGTCAGTGCACGTTATATCCCCAGCCAGGTGCACGGCCGAAATTATTCCGGAACCCTCCACTAACCACATCTTTCGCTTTCTTATTCCACTCCCACCTTCCTCCCTTTCCTCACGGCGCGGTAGAGGTGGCCATCGAGAAGTGAGAGAGTTACTGCGCCATTTATTTTCCTCACAAAAGAAAAAAATGTGAGGGGTCACTTAAGCTGCGCCTTAATGGTATGACGCGATAGGGTTAATGAGTTAAAACCCATATGTGCGCAATTTCACATTCTCAACTTTACATTCATGGACCCGTGGAAGTCCTCATAGCACTCCCAGCGGTGGGTCAGGTTGCTCTTCCTTAGGGATCAATCCATAATTTAACTGCCGCCTGCCCTGGTGGGCAGTTTGCTCACTATCCGGTGGGCAGGTTGTGATGACGCCGCAAGGTGACGTGACCTAATGCCCAACGCCGACGACACCGACGAGGCAGGATTTTCTGGCCAACGGGAGCCTAAACGCTATCACGTTAAAAAAAAAATGCTGAGCTCAGCCAGGCTATACGGAGCGGCAGCTCGGTTCAGCGTGGTCAGTTAGTCCTGGCGACCGGTTCTGGCTGCATACCTCTGCGTTGTCTAGCCTGTTGTTGCACGGGCCTGCCAACTGGCTCTATGTTGAGCCCCCTCCGCTGTCTCTCGCGGATAGAGAAGTTGGAGGACAGGGGAGCGAGGAGAAAGAGAGGACAGAGAAAGGAGACGCGCCTCGCGACAGCCATCGTCTAGCCGGTGAAGCGGCAAGGGCGACGACGGCATGCACAACAGATACACCCGGTTGCAAGCGGCGCGGGCCCCTTGAGTTCCCAGCCCCGCTGGGCCAGGAGTAGCAGCCCTCCACCGCTGTCTGTCTCGCGTTGTCTAGGCGGCGAGCGCTGCCCGGCTATCCTTTTAATTAGCAAGAGCGAGTCACTGGGTGAACCACGTGACACAACTGGCGAGAGCGAATGGTTGGAGCGACGGTCAGCGCAGCGGCGGACATTACAGTTACTATATGGTCTTTGCTATATAGGCAAAACCTATATAGTAGCTCTAGCGGACGTGACTGCGCAGCGCATAGCTGTGGCGGCGGCGCGCCTCCCGTTCGATGTCATTTCAGGAACAGATTTGACCTTCAGCTGTGCATGCGACAAGTGGAGCTTCGCTCCAAAAGGAAAACAAAAATAAATGAGAATGAACATTCACCTGCAGCACGGAGGTGTCGCTGAGAGCTGAGGGTCGGAGAAGGATGCCGCACGGAGGCACGAAAGAGGAAACTGTTCCCACAATAAACCGACTGAAGTGCCCGGAAGGCATCGCCGCTGGCCCAAATGCACCGCTACATCGCCAGAGTCACCCACTGGACCTAGAAAGGCGTGTCCATTTCGCGCGCCTAAGGGTGGTCGCACGTGGTCGTCTGTAAGCGACCGCTTTGCCTCCCTCGCGTTCGGCGCGAGTAGCAGCCCACACGATGAGTCGACAAGCTGGCGCGCTTCACGGCGTATGCCGCCCATCTGATAAGGCGCCGGCAAGCTACGTTGCCTATCGGATTTTGCCAGCAGCTTGCTGCTGAACGCTGTCGGAGCGTCGCTTCCCGTATCAAGCCGAAGGATTGGAAGACCGTTCCCGCAACATCCTCGGGCGGCTACCCCTTATAGCAGGAATGGACGCGGCTATAAAAGTATATCGCCGTCAGCGCTATGGTTTTTGCCAGTGCTCGCGCGTCCTTGTACGCATTTTGTACCCGATAGTACATGAAACGCATTCGGTGAACTGTGAACTTGCCATGATGCATGCAGAGCGCATCAATTATGCCCAAATACAGAAGTATGTAGGAGATAAAGACGTATACGAGAGCCAGGAAGTTCAGAACACAAAGCGTTCGAATGTGACCTTTTTTTTTCCCCCAGACTCGAGCGAACGTTTTTGAGCCCCTTTCAGGATCAAACACGCAGTGAAACTGTCAGCATGTGAGCCTGACCTAAGAGGTGGTAAGCAGCTAGAGAGCACACTCCCGTGCTTTTCCCAAGTTTAACGGCCGCAATCCACAAGTGTTTCGTACAGTTCTGACTTGCAACAGCTACGCTTACTTGTAGCAGCGGCACGCTCACGCCGCTGTAATGGCGCTGCCGTCGACACTGACTCCAGAAGGCTGCGACGAAGTAACACAACCCTAACAACTTGAGGATGTTGCACAGGGCGTTGCGTTGTTCTGAGGATGTCCCGATTAATTAGTCCTCACCTGGTCGTCTTGTACGGCCTCAGCACATCCACAAGCTTGCCCCGCAAAACCTTTTCGGTCTGTTTTCAGAACATAAGATGATTTGGCGCTGAGAATGTGGATTATCCGGTTAATTATAGTGAGAATTGTGAAACAGCTTTCTTTTTCCTTTTATTTTCTTGCTGGATTGTGTAAGAATAAATTATGCGAACGGAAAGGCAGGGAGGTTATCCAGGCGATGCCCCGCAGGCTACCCTACACGTGGGGAGAGGAACAAAGGGAGAGCAACGGCTGTAGCTCTCTCTGGTATTCAAATTTGCCGCCCCAGTGAAGAAATCGTTGAGTGAAGTAATCTACTGTGGGCCAAAAATCTGACAGTCCAACACCACCAAAAACACGCAGTAGATAAATCCTGGTTAAACAGCTAATCTATTTTAAAGAAATACAGACACCTAATTTTATTTGCCTGCTTTCTTCTTTTAAATGATGTTTTAGACATGTTCTCATGCTGTTTCGGTTTCATCAACCGAACGATGGCTGCAAGTATAGTTGGTTTTTAGGTCACGTAAGGCACGAAAAAAAATAAAATACAAACGCTGATACGTGCTTTTAATTCCCTGTAACACTTAAACCAGCCTGCTTCAACAGAATCACGGCGACGTATCAGCAGGTATACTGTTTTTTTTTTTCGTGTCTCATGCAACCTGAAGACTATATAAGGTCCGTTCGATTCGCCTGCACTCCATGCACCAGTTCTGTAAAGTTCCGCAGCGGTGCCGCGAGCGTGCAGCGCCAGTTCCAGCAGTTCAAGTGCTGCCTACTTCCAAAACGAGTGATCGAGTGCAGGCCTAGTCGTCTGCTAGCCTTGGCGTCGCCACCAAATTGCAGCCAGCAGCGTGGAGCCCAAATCAACGGCCGACAACATCCCGAACCGCGTGAAGAATTTTCAAACAGCACATCGCAGCGAAGTGTTGCCATGAATCAGCCTCGATGTAACCTCGCGGCAGCTAAGCGAAACGCACGTGTGTTCTTTTACTGAGCACGACTGAGGTGTCCGCGCGCCGGCTTGCGTGCTAAGCGGTTGTTGCAACAACGTGCGCCATGCGCTGCATGCACGTGTTTACTTTTCAGTTAACGTAACCGGCTTCGAGTACTAATATAACTTTATTAGTAGAAAGGAAAGACGCCGGTTACGGGTCCGTCTAGAGCACGATAGTCGAGAGATTCAAGGTGCCGGCGAGGGCCGCCGTCCCCACCTCCGTCGCCGCCTTTTTGGGTGGCCACTCACGTTCCATGAGAGTCGGTGGGCCCGTGTGAGGTACTGATATCATCGACGAGTGGAATAATTCGAGTATATCCGCCGTTTATCGCAAAGCGCAAGCCGTCGTCTGCTTCCATGGCGGCTGCAGCTGCACCATTTCGGCACCGACCATTGAGGAGGCGCACAGTTTTCCTGCACTTTATTAACTAGACCTGCACAACGTCTGCACTTTTTTTAAACGAATGGCGTCGTGCAGACGGCGCCATCTTGCACCGCTGAAACGAATGGCGAAGTGCAGCACTGCGAGAACCAGTTTACGTAGTGCAGGCGAATCGAACGGTCCTTATGCGTTGCAGCCGTCGTTCGTTTGATGAAACCGAAACAGCGTCTAGCAGGAATTCAATTTAGAGGTCATAGGCGATGATCAAGGGTTGATCCATGTATATTAATGTCTAACGCATGATTTGAAATAAGAAAACACGCAAAAAAAAAAACTTAGGAGACGCTTAAGTTCCGCCTTAACAGTGAAACGCAATAGCGCGCGCTCCGTGCGCAATCGAAACTTGACTCCGCTTCAAGGATGAACGGTGACGTCACACTCACAACGCTCCTGGTGGCCTCCGCGACAAGTGGAAAGCTTCCGTTCTCTCAGGCTGCGCAAGTCCTCCGCCGCTAGTGCTCCTGGGATTTTTCGGCACTAACGACGCGACGGTCTTAAGACTCTGGCGACGCCGGCTCTTCCGCCTCACGAACTCCTGAACGCTCTCGCGTTAAAACTTGGAGTCCATAGCGCCGAATGATTCGCTCGAGTCTACAAACGACGGTGTTTGAACCCGCTAACCTGCGGACGAGTGCGACTTTGGCAAAAGGCTTGACTGTATGCTGCACAAGCACGTCCTTTGCGGCATCCAGGATCGGGCCGGCTGACGTGTGCTGCCAATAGAGCGCCATGGCCGCGGCACGATACAGAAATGAGGCATCAGCATACAGCCACTCGCGCCACAACCGTGTGAAAGCTAAAAGGCAGTACAGCTCAGCGACTGAGCACGCCGCGAAAACTGCCAACGTCGCGCAAATGAATTCTGACTAGGAATAGCAGCACTTGTGCTTTGGCAAGACTGTTTTGACATAACGCTTGATCTTTCCTTGCATGCCAACACCCTGAGTGACTGAAGCGGAAAAATGCAGAACTACATCAACAACCAAATCTGATGCCTACGTTTAGCGGTCTTTTCCTTCGCTTTGGCTTTTTGCAGCGTTTCCAACAACTGGCCTCAGTCAATTCTCATGTCAACAGTTCACCAAAAACATAGCCGACAGCTTGACACAAAGCATTCACTGGACAGACATACCTCTCATCGTGCGGCGTAGGCGTCATAAATGTCAGTGAGCCTGGTTACAATGAGCGAACATGCTTCTATACAAGTCTTCACAATGCAGCGCCAGTTCCGGTTTTTCAGCCTTTCAAGTTCCAGGGCAGAGATCCCATGTCAGCACTTAACTTTTGTTTACCCAGCGAGGGGAGGCAGCAACTTCGAAAGCCATGAAAGGAACCAAGAGTTTCCAAGCTGAAATAGGGGATAAGTTCGCTGCCATATACCTGTGCTAGAGACTGAGAATGGAAGCCACTTACCCAGCATGGCCTTAAACCCTGACAACTGAGAAGTGCTGATAGCCTCTCAGAAAGACCGGACAAGTCTGAAGCTCAGGAACCTGAAGGAACTTGCACAGACGTGCAAGTGCACCTTTCCTTGACAGCCACTGTCGTGCAATAATAAATAACGCAGAAGTGTGAAAGGATTGCAGCTTTAAAAATTATCAGAAAAACAATATGATGAGCTGTGCTAGTATGCGGCGTTTAAAGCCCCGAAGCTGCACATGGGACACAGAGGACACCAGAGTGGACGGCTCAGATTAATTTCATTAAACTCGGAGTTCTTTAACGTGCACAGACACCGCACAGCACACTAACGTCTTGATTGCCGCCAACATCAAAACGCCGCCACCTGAGCTCAGCAGCTGTAACGCTAAAGACACCAACCTACCTTTCCACCAGTGTCCGACGTGAATGGTCCTTGTTCCAGCATCAAACAAACTGCCTGTATTATTTTGTCTTTTTGCACAGTAAAGCGTTTTGTGGTTGCCCATGAACTGGCACAGTTACTCTGCCACCAATTACAAAACAAAGGTCACTTGAAAATCACCTAAAGCAATGTTTCAGAACATTTTTTTATTATTTAGCAAACAAAGAAAATGTATTTAAGAAGCAGGAAAGCACAAGGTAGAAAAGCAACAGCTGTCTCACAAAACCAAACACAACCAATTCATTGAAGCAGTTCTTTACGAAAACGCTCTGTGACGCACAATAAGGATCAAAGTAGCGACAGAGGTAAAATGAACACATCTGTTGCGCTCTTTAGGCAAAGAAGCAATGAGCAAAGAAGTGATGACTGGCAAGAGTAGCTATGCACAACCTTACTTCTTCCATCCTCTTCCAAGACCCTCAATATATATGCACTCAGTAGCTTCCTTTCAAACTGATGACTTCCCTAGTACTTTTTCTAGTACTAAAACAAGTTGGCAAAGTGCAAACTTTCATACCGAACGGGTAGTAACTCTGCATTCCTAGATAAAATGCACTGCAAGAACTTTGGCGTTCACTTTTTTTCTTCCTTACAGATCAGGATAAATCAGTAAAATTAAGCGCTTACTTTTTTTCTCCTAAAACACTGTTCTCGACTTCTCAAGTATCAGATTTATCCTTTCATAAGACTGAGGCAATTGCACTTGGGCAAAATTTTTTATTAACTCCATGACATGGGTCGTTTTCACTCCTCCAAAACTGCACTGCCTGTACTGACAATATTTCGGTAACAGCACTCTCAGGGCTGGCACAAAACTAAAATCTTATTACAAAAACATACAAAAAATACAGGCCAGAACATTTTCTACATTATTTTTGCCCCACCACAGAGAGGGGCCTTGACAGTTCCTATACTGCATGCCATTCCTACTGCTTGCCAAGAAATCATGTTAGTGCACAAATAAGCCTATATCCCAATTCAAAGCAACAGAACAAGAGTGATCTGTTACTGCAAATCTTAGCTGCAGTAGTGACGTGTGCAATAATTTTACTGCATGAAATTAACTGTTTGATGAAGAGGTACAGCGAAAGGTGTTAGCCAACGAGTCAGGATTTTATAAGAGTACGTAATGGAGATTGCTTTGTTAGCTGTACATGTTCAAGTTCTCACAATGCTGTGAAATGAAGACAAGACATGCTTAAGAAACAGACGGAAGGAAAGAAAACGGAAGAAAGAAGGGACTGTCTGTAGAAACAAAAACAAGTCAGAAGCTTGACTTCGCATTCCAGCCGACAGATGTGGACACTGAGTTCACAAATACTTCTCGGGAACCATAGCCAAGCTTCTTTAGAACAATGTATTCAGCCCCTCAGTGGTTCTGCAACCTCAACAAGTATTGTCTAACAAAAACCTTCCAAAACCCTAGAGCTTCCTGCCACTTACATGGTGCCTATTTTGTAACAAGGCATTTCTTTGAGAAACAACACTGCACTCCACATCAAGTTGGATGCAGCCAAAAGTTGTTAGGTACACGTCACTTTATGCTTCTCCCCACTTTTGCGAAGTTGATGCGTGTGCGCTGCAAAAAAGATTTGGGGAAGAGATACATGTGTTAATAGTCTTGGCTGTTTTTTCTTTTAACGTACGTAAGAAACACAGCATAGTCAAGTGCCTCCTTTAGAAACTCCATGCTTGTTACAAGCCAACAGCAAATTATATAGTTCATTCCTAGCCTTCCTTTTGTGCCAGCACTAAGAGCAAAGCATTTGCTCCTGACAAAAGCTTTTTTTTCAGGGGACAGCCATAATGCAGACTCAAAGAGTGCCATGTTCAGAATTTCTGTAACTTTTCAGTGACGATGCTGATTGACATTGCTTTTCTGAATGAACAGCGAAGCAATGCAGACAGCACACTGTCCTCAAGCATTTAGAATTGCACTGCAAAAGCTCCGATAACAGTCAAACGCTTAAAACACAATGACATCATTCTGATCCAAGTGGGCTGTGTATGCCAAATCGACTTAATGAAGGACACTTTCTAATTGAAATAGTAGATGCTTCAAACAAACAAGAGTGAAAAAAATGCTACCAAAACATGTCATGACCATTTTGCAGCTAAAGCGGCAATCTAGCAGCCACTTGGGCCATTGCACAAGCATTTCATCACTACAGGAGGCATTGACTTAGCTTCCAACAAAGGAAGCACATTTGCTGCATCAGAGAAAGAACATGCAGTGGTCAAGAATGCAAGCTGGCAAAACATTCGAGGGCATTACCTTCCAGCCAGATTTTGAAGTCATCACAAAGTTGGACAATGTGAAGACACTGTACAGCCAACTCCTTATATTCTAGCTGTGCAATAGTTAACAAATAAAAAAAAAAAAACAAAATGAATGTTGGATACTTCTCAATTTTTCAAGCAAAGTACGCACCTTCATTTGGCACTATGCAAATAACTACTCCCTGTGAAATAAAAAAAAAATGTGTCGGCGCACTAAGGTTCAACACATGCTGCATGTTGTCCACAGTTACGAAACTTTGCTATAAAATGAATGAAGGAGACACCTGGCCTCAAGATTATTACACCCTAACGTGAAGGCTTTCTGCCAAAGCAATAAAACATCCAAACACCCAACGTCAATGTTACAGCCTCTCACAAGACAGAGCACATAATTACAACACACTTAGCAAATTTCTTCTTTCCCCCACCATTTGCATAAAAGCAAATCCAAATTTGGCCCATGAAGTGTCGGTACACACAAAGAAAGCAAACCGCTGAAACAAACCCATGCGGAAATGCGCCCTCGATGTTAACTCGCTATCTTCCATTCTAGACCAATGCGCAGATGTGGAGGTGGCCATTGAAATAACGCTGGCATCAGCAGGCACCACTTAGTAATCCGTCCCGCGGCTGACGATCTCCTTGCAGGTCGGACGTAGCAGTATAGTGTGCTCGAATTGGGCCGTGTAGCAGCCCTTGGTGTCACACAGGGGTGGGTACGGGTCCACAATGCTCTTGTCGCAGAGATCCTTGAGTGCCATGAGGTACTTGGATTGGCCAAGCCTGTCGAGCCAGCGGCGGCAGAAGGCCAGGGTGCCAAAGTTCTGGTTAATGACGGTCAGCAGCGCCTTGGAACGTGGCAGCCTGCGCAGAATCAAGTGCATGGCATTGCTGCTTACGCCCTCACCCAACATCTGCAACCAGAAAGTCCGGCTTTGGATGGGGCCCGATCCAGCTTTAGCACCAAGTCAATTTTTTTTTATTATGTGTGAGTAAAACAGCTCTTATTTTACATAATATGGTCTGTATATGCCGTGCGCACGGTATCACTCACTCACCCACTCTCTCTCTCTCTCTCTCGCGCGCGCGCGCGCAGGCACAAGCATGCACGTAAAATATTCGCATCAAGTGTACTTTTTCACTATCCGATATCAAAGCAAAATGAATAGGGCAAGTGAGAAACGTTCAACCGCTTGCACCGCTTTGCAGTTCCTACCATTGCACTCAACAAAGCTGCGGTCAATGTTTAATGATTAACTCCTCCTGCAGGGGGGCTCGTTTCACCTTGTCATGGTCGCCCGCAATTCATGGTCGCCCGAAATTCAGCCTCGCCGCTTTCAACGTCCACAAAATATGGCTGCACATCTTTCTAGACGTAACTCAGTTAATGGCACTGCCATCTGCTGTTCGCCGGTGCTTTCAGGCACGAGAGATACGTCAGGTCAGTGGCACACCGCAGCTCTAGGGTGCATGCACAAAAGGGCAGCTGTCAGTTGAAAATGAGATGAATGCACACATATTTCATCTGGCCAATACTGGCTTGGAGCGGTGCATTTTACATCAACGAGCGATGCATGGCAAGCAGGAAAAAGCAACTATGCTTTGCGTCAGTGCCGGTGGGCTGTGGAAGGTGGTTTTGGCTGGCGTGACGTCACCATGCCGTGCACTAAGCTAGAGTGTCGCCGCTGTCTGTGTAATTCTCAAGAAGCCTGTTGTGCTTCAGGCGCTGCAAGCTAGGCAATATTGTTTTTAGTTCTTTTTTAACTGTTCACACTAATTTATGTCTGTGTAATGGCGAGAAGCATTGGAGAGTCCGATTAAGCGTCATGCTTAAGGCTAATCTCGCCTGTACATAAACATCATCGCCAGCACTGCAGGCTTAATACGCATATGCAGCGTTACTAGACAAAAATGGGTGCTCCAGAGTTTTCTGGGAACTCTGCTGTTCCCACATAGCACCACAGGGTTTCTAATTGACCGAGCCGGTAGATGCTGTTCGCTTCAATTATCCATTAATATTTATTTTACAATTTATAGAACTGCAGATATTTTATAAATTATCTGCGATTTTGAATGAGCGAAGTTTGAATTATGGATGTTTTACTGTTTTACTATGTAATATACATATGTAAGCTGACCCTGAATATAAGTGGACCCCTCAACTCACAACCCTTGCTGGCCGAAAGAAAGATTAGTTGACACATAATACAAGTCGACGCAGCCGCAGTTCGCCAGAGAAGAATAATAAGAGAATAATAATGCCCTTCAGTATTGTAGCTCTCCGTGATACCATGCTAGCCACCTAGCTAACCTTCTCAACTTCACCGGCCTCCTGCACAGTTTCCGCCTTTTCCTTGTGTGCTCAAATGATGTATTTCCCGCAGGATGATGACATGAGACAGCACATCGATAGGTTAGGATGTCTCAAAGCAATCCAAATGTACAATAACCTGATTGCAAAGCCAACAGTCAGAGGTTAACAAAGATCAGAAGATGATTAAAAAAAGTGCTCCTTCCACATTCGTATCCTCTGCTATCTTAACCAATTAGTCTGGTAAAAAGCAAACTGAACTACTACATGACAGCATTGTGATTTTGAATTCCAGCATGGCACATGCTCTGGAGGATACTATCCACGGCCCATATTCTGACTCCAAACCCTCAAGGGACTGATCAAAAGGAGGGATCAAATTCAGAATATTGGCAAACAAATTTGCTCTTGTGACACCTATTGCTTATCCAAGAAAGTGAGTGCAAGAGTGAAACGGATGAACGGCTACAGCAGAACACAGTTTCAGTTATCAGCGGCGGGGACAATTTGGATGTTTAAAAAATTAGCAGCGGCTCAACTACTGCTGAACCTGGTTAGAAAGCGAAAGCTGTGGTATACAGTAGAATCTCGATGATACGATTACGGCTGATACGAATTTCGGGATGATACGAATTT
Source organism: Amblyomma americanum (assembly GCF_052857255.1). Lineage (NCBI taxonomy): Eukaryota > Metazoa > Arthropoda > Arachnida > Ixodida > Ixodidae > Amblyomma > Amblyomma americanum. The sequence continues at coordinate 43,441,972 of NC_135503.1, read as the reverse complement.
TAAGAATGCTTTGAACAGACTACATTGTATAGAATACGTTAAGATTCGGGGTGATACGAACGGTTTCTGAACCCGCCGCGGTTGATACGAACGTGCAAACCAGTGGCGCATGCGAGCGGGCCGGCGCGGCCGCCGCGAGTCCTCCCCACCCCCCGCCCCCCGCCGCGACGAACGTTGTACGAACACGCAAACCTTGCCACTGAGCGGCTCAGCGCAACACTGGCGCTCACAGGGGGAGAGGGTACCCACCGCGCCCCGCGGCCTCTTCTCTCCCCCTCCCCCCCACTAGCCACCCTACCCCCACCTCCCTTTCGTAGCAACCATGTAGCAACCCGACCAGCACGAACCAAGGACGGCCAAGGCGAGGCACGTGCCCAGTCGTGTACGTCACCCATTTGCTGGCAGCTCATTGGTCTATCGAAAAGTTGTCTCGCCGGCTGTTCCCGGGAGGGTGCCGCCGCCGCAGGGACCGCAGTTCTCCGTTCGCCGCTTCTTTCTGTGCTTCGCTGTGACGTGAACTGCCGAAACGTGACAAGGACGCAAGCGTTCGCTGCTGCCGACATGTCGCGGAAGCGTAAAGCCCTTTCTTTTAAGGAGAAGCTCGATGTGCTGAAGAAGGTTGACGAAAACCCTAAGAAGAAGCGTGTCGACTTAGCAAAAGAGCTAGGTTTGGCACCGTCGACGCTCTGCACCATTGTTGGGCAGCGAGAAGTTATCTTAAAGAATGTGCAGCACTTCGGTGTGAACGTGAAGCAGGCGAAAACAGCGACCCATGTCAAGCTGGAAGAGGTCCTGCTGACTTGGTTCCGCGAAGTGACAGCGGCCGGCGTCAACGTGGACGGCAAGGTGCTGCGTGAAAAAGCCGACACCATTGCGCTTTCGCTTGGTATTGAAAATTTCCAAGCGTCTGGGGGATGGCTGCACCGGTTTAAAGAGCGGCACGGACTTGTCTACCGGGTCGTCTCAGGTGAAGGCAAGAAAGTGGACCAGTCAGCTGTGGACGAGTGGCTGAACACGCTGCCGGCGCTGATTTCGGAGTACGCGCCACGCGACATATTTAATGCCGACGAGGCGGGCCTCTTTTTCAATCTTCAACCGGAAAGGAGTTTGTGCGTAAAAGGCCAGGCATGCCAGGGCGGCCAGAAAAGCAAGGAGAGAGTAACAGTACTCTTTTGCTGCAACTCGGATGGATCCGAGAAACTCCAGCTTACCGTCATCGGTAAGTCGAAGAAACCGAGGTGTTTCCGATCGGCGGAGCGTTTGCCTGTCTTTTACAAAGGTAACCGAAAGGCGTGGATGACTGGAGATTTTTTCCGCGAATTCTTGACAAGCCTTGATCGGAAAATGGCGTCAAGAAATCGGAAAATTTTGCTTTTCGTGGACCAGTGCTCTGCCCACCCAAAGGAAATTACGTTCAACAACGTGACAGTCAGGTTCCTGCCGGCGAACACTACCAGCCATCTTCAGCCACTGGATGCTGGGATAATTAGAAATGTTAAACATCATTTCAAAGGACTTCTAGTGAGGCGTCTGCTGGCGAAAATTGACCGTAAAAAAGCAAACTTGCGGATCAGTCTCTTGGATGCTTTGCACTTTCTAGCCATGTCGTGGGATAATGTAACTTCAGACACAATCTCGAACTGTTTCAGAAAGTGCGGATTTGCCATCGGACTTGATGCGGCTTCGGCGGGAGATTGTCAAGAGCCAGGTGAAGACTTCACGATTGATGGCTGGGACAATCTGGAAACTGAAGCTTCGGCCCGAGACTTCGTTACCGCGGACGACAACGTCGCGACCTGTGGGCTGACGTCTATTGAAGACTTGGTCAGCGAAGCAGATAACTGCGAACATGAGCCTGACAGCGATGGTGACGCTGACGACGAGTGTGATCAACCGCCGTCAACGGCAGATACTCTTAACGCTCTGGACGTTCTGCGCCGCACCGTAAGTGCCGGCAGCGTGAGCGACGAAACAGCTGCACGGTTTTATGCCTTTCAGGCGGGGCTTGTCCGCGACATCAACGGCAAAAAAGTGCAGGCAAGCATTACGGACTTTTTCAGCCGCAAGTAGTTCGCCGTAATAAAGTTTGGTTCATTTTTCGGTTGATTCCCATGTGGAAGTTGGCTTGTTTTGGATCATACGAATTCGGGATGATACGAATATTTTGCATGCTCCCTTGGAATTCGTATCATCGAGATTCTACTGTATTGGGCAACTAGACGCGGCTTGGCGCCTGTAATGTTGAGTGCGTTCCGTACACTGGATAGGCAGTGTGCCCACACTGCCACCCTGGCAGGCGGCAGTTAATGGTTGATCGCGAGAGGTTGGTCACCCAATGAACCCTGCGGCCTATTGCTGCAGTGCCGCGTGTCTGCCACAACATTATCAACGCTAATGCATACAGCCCACATCTCTTTCTCACCACCACCACCTACCACAAAGCGCGATTGAGGCGTCCGCTGACCCAGGGAGCCAGTTATGCGCCCTTCCTTTCCTCAGTCTAGTAGAACATTGTCAACGTCAACGAACAGAATGAACGCCGACGTCGCGTTTCTGCCACAACACTGTCAATGCCAACACATGCAGCGCACACCTGTCACTACAGCCATATAGGTTAAAATGCGACTGAGGTGTCCACTGTCCCAGGGTGCCAGTTATGCGCCTTTCCTTTGTTTTCGAAGAATATTGAAGATTCACATCATCATTGATGTCATAATGTCATTAATCTCTCTTGACTCTATATCTGACCTTTGACCTTGACTTGACCTTGAGGTGCCTAGGGTAGCATGTGGTAGGACACCATAGTTACACCATGGCGAGCGGCGAAGCTTTGCAGCTATTGGTGGCCCAACGATAATTTCATTTCTCTACCTCTGGCTCACTTGAAGGTCAAAACTGCAAGCACCGCGAAATCGTTACGAGGTAGCGTAGTGAATCTTTCGCTTCAATCAATTTTTATGCAAACAAAGTTGTATGCACCCCAACAGGACTCCGTCACTTCGTTCGAATTGCCTAGAAGTTTCAAGTAACGAAGATTTAATTGACAATGCTTCAATGTCGCATGTAGCGAGGTACTACCCTACCTGGCTCAGCAAATGTGTCTGCTCTGCACAGGAGGCAGCAGCCTCAGCCCACCCCCAACATATTTTGAACACAGTTCAGCAGCATGATTTTTTTTCTTTTTATTCAATGACAACTCAATGAGTGCAATGACGTCAGTCGGAATATCCAGATAAGAATTTACAAAAAACATAGTCCATGGCTACCATGGTGTTCACTAGAGACAAGGACTTATAAAGGAGATGAGACTAACACCGTTGTCTTTTGTCATAGACCACCAACTAGCCTGAACCCGCACCGCACTAAGCAATGCACCAATTCTTCCGTTAAGATTTACTTCTTATATACGTATATATATAAAAAATAAACTTCAAGTAAGCGTCTCCTGTGTGCCCAGTGCAGTAAAATGAACTAACGCCTCACCAAGTGCAGTGCACAGAAAAGAATATCCAAATGAGCCTTCAATTTTCAAGTGCTTTCAGGAGAGGATGCTCCATTGAAAAGCCAATTGAGTGTGTCTTAGAAGGCATGCGCTTGCACACTGCGATAATGCACGCTAACAAGATTCATGATTATCAAGTTCAGCAATACGAACAATCTCAACAATGTGCAGTGTAATTGGTGGAGTTCAAGTTAGTTGAACACCATGCACGTTCACCAGAAGTTACATCTCCGCTGAAGCCTCTTTTATTCTTCCACTACCGTTCAGCTCAGGGGTTCTCAAACTGGGTCCCACAAAACCAAAGGGTTTCTTAGAGTACTTTCTGGATTCTCCCAACTTTGCTTTGCCTACCGTATTTGATCATGTAATTTGCACCCGCGCAGCACTGTTACAGAGTTCAAAACTGTTACAATTTGAACCCATGCCCATGCACTTAGCTGAATCTCTGTCAGCAGCATAGATTACAATAAAGAATTTAGCGTCTTGGTTGACTTGCTCACCTGAGAGGCACACGACCAGCATCGAAATTCTTCATGTAGTGAGACACCTCCATGTCATCGTGGACATAACCTTTGCCCGTGCTACCAAAGGTCTCAATGGCATACACCTCACCTTCCTGCCAGCAAGAAAGAACAAAGAAACACAAACTTATGATCTCTTCTGCACATCACCTTCTGCACTTCTCGCCATAGCACACCAGCAAGAAGATTGCGTCAGGAAACAATCTTTTAATCAAGTGAGCCAAGCTATGAACTTCTATTTATGGACAGCAAGAAAAGAGGTCAAGGTAAGAAGCTAGTGCCAGTTATTCAATTAAAGGTAAATTCCTAAAGTAAATGTTCTTTTTTCCACACAATTCTTTTCTGCTCTGATCGAAAAAGCACAAAGGATGACCAAAGACCATCCTTCCGCTTTCCATAAGAACACAGAACCACGTGCCAGGCAACCAATGTCTCAACAAGCCATTGAAGTTGTCATGATGGTCTCGAGCAAGTTTACGTGGTTCCTAATAGGAACACGGAAAACTAGGTAAAATCCTAAAGACAAAGACAGCCAAATTTTCACACTCCCAGCCAAAGCTGGGCCAGCGCAAATGCAACACAGTAGCTAGGAAAATGCAACTAGGAATACATCAGTTGAATCAAGACCTCAATGATTTGAATATGACAAAGTCGCAAAAGCTATTTGTATCGCCAAAAAACAAATAAACGAAATCCATGTGCTGAAGGAAAGAAATGTATTCACGCCAATTTCTTTATTGCTGAAGGGAATTTCGAAAGCCTTCAGAGTATCGCCGACGAACGCATGGGCTGGGACCAAGTCCAAACGCAAAAGCGAACCTGCCGCGAACCCGCAGCCTGAATGAGAAGGCAAAGATGGCGAAATGATAAGAATCAACAAATGGCTGAAGCAAGCACCCCATCGGCGTTGGCCTTCGGTTCGGTTTATGGGAGTTCACCATCCCAAAGCGACTAAGGCTATGAGGAACGCCGTACTGAAGGGCTCCGGAAATATCGCCCACCTGGGGTTCTTTGACGTGCACCAACATCACACACAACACGGGCCTTTAGAATTTGGTCTTCATTGAAACTCGACCGCTGTGGCCGGGATCAAACCCACCTCTTTCGGGTCAGCAGCCAAGCACCATAACCACTGAGCCACCGCAGCGGCTCTAGTCCTAATGAATAGAGCCAGAATCATCATTGTAACCGGCGATATGCACGCTGCAATAGCTTGTGCATAATGAGAGGCGTCTTGGCTGTCATCAAAACACCTGTTTTGGATGGTTCTACAATATAGAACTCAGGTTCACGACACGTTTTGCCGCGGGTGCACTGACCTCGCGTAGTAGAGCACCACTATTTTCTTCCGCGCTCATTGACCCAGTGAAGCCTGTGGGAAGCCTGCTAGATTCCCGCCGTGGCATCTGCGCGGCATCCCGCGTCGCTCTCTTTCCCTTTCTTCCGCCTCGGGCGGCGGAGAGACGGCTGGTGGCTAATCGCTGTCATTCGGCCGCAGCTCCGCCCCCGGCTTCCCAAGGGTGCCATTGGTGACTTTTGGCGGGAATTCGGGACCCGTTGGTGGCCGCGCAGCGCGCGACCGTCCGAGCGGGGCCCAGAGAGAGAGACCCCCTCCGAGACAGCGTAAGGTGCGTACGTTGCTGTTCGTCCGGGCCAGCCTCTGCCGTTCGGACCAGTTCATACTCGAGCTCGCCAGCGTGGGTCCTCGATCTGCCGCGGCTCGAGCCTGTGCAGGGGTCCAACGACCTCTGACAGGCGCACCTTGCGTTGACTGCCCACTCTCTCTCGCAAACGGCCCAACGGCCGACACGAGAGAGATCACAGCACTGCCGCGGGGACAATCTCCTGCAGCGGCGTGCTAGCGGCGCACATTTCTCTTGTTGCCCCGAGCGCGCACCGGAGCCTTGCTCTGAGCGCGCCCCGGGACGGGGTGACTGTTGAGTGTGTGTGTGTACCGCTGGAGGACGGCGTCAATAAACGTCTCCTTTGTGAACTTGGAGGCCCGTTTCTTGCGGCGAGCCGCTCTCCTCTCTGAAGAGGTTGAACGCCGCCGCAGCGGTGCCCCAGGGTGCGTGTGGTGACGGCTGATCGGGGCCCTTGGCTCGCGCGAAGCTCGAACCCGCGGTGGGTAGTGGCATGTGCCTACTGAGAAATCCACAACTGGCGCCCAACGTGCTAAGTCACTGGCTCTTAGCCTTTGATAGCACATTTGCCGAGCAGGTCGCCTTGACGATCATGCTTGCGCACCATGTCTGCCACCCTCATCGGGGCACTCGGCAGCTACGTGTCGGCTCCCTTAGGAGTCGTAGCGTCCTTTGATCCGTTGGCGGCTGTTTCTTCGAATAGCCAAACACCGTGGTTGGCCGCGGCCCCCATTGGGGCATACGGCGCTACAACCCCCAACGTCGATCACGCAGCTCCCATTGGAGCTGTATCGGGAGCACCCTGCGGTGCACCCGTCAATCACATGCCTCCGCTGTGCGTGCTTTGCGCCTCGTGCGAAAGCGGTGCGTGCGACGCTGCCACAACCGGCCGTCCTGCGCAGCAGCAGCCGTGCCCCGCGAGCAGTCAATTCTGCTCTGGGAACGGTGAGGCGCCGGCCCGGCTCCCTGTGGAAACCGCGCCGCTCATCGAACTGGGCGCCTTGCCTCCTGCGTTCGTGCAGCCCGCCCAAGCTTCCTCTGAGGCTGGAGCGCAGTCGCTGCTAAGTGCTGCCCAGATGATTCAGTCACTGTCAGGGACGGTTGAGACGCTTTTGGCCGCGCCGAAGGTGTCTCACCCCGCGGTCAAGTTGCCCATGCCAACATACCGCGGGTATGATGACCTCCTCAGTGCCCGGGATTTCCTTGAGTCCCTCACCCATTTCCAGAGAGCTATGTGTCTCACTGATCAGGTTGTGCTTGCACACATCATCCCCGCAGCACAGACTGGCACGGTGTGGCATCGGCTTTTCGGCCACCGGGCAGCGACTCTCGAGGAGTTCCGTGCAGCATTCTTGCGCGAATTCCTGCCCGCTGACTATGAGCGTAGGATGCGGCGAGAGTTGGAGCTCCGTACACAGGCTCCGGATGAGTCACTCCTGGAGTACGTACGTGCGATGGAGGACCTTTTCTCAATCGCCGAGCCCAGAGCCTCGAACGAGGAACGTGTGGAAAGGACGATCAGGCAGGCACATCCGACTTTTTCGGCATACCTGCGCGGAGGCCGGTTTCCAAGATTTTGAGGAGCTGGCCGCCAAGGCAAAGCGCATTCAAGGCGACATTCTCGCCGCGCGCGCCTATCGTCCGCCACCGCCGGCAAGCGAGGCCCTCGAGCCACGCTGTGCATGGAGAGGGGCCATGCCCCCACCCAACCGGCGACCACCCGCACACGCTGCCTCTGCAGCCGTTAGCGGGCAAAACGAAGTATGGGAGTTGAGCGAACGAGCTCTCGATCCCTACTCCTACAGGAGACGGACAGCCTGCGCTGCACCGTTTTCTGGACCGCCTGCCCAGGGACGCCAAGCACCCCAACGCACAGCGGAGGGGGAAGCCCGAATCAGACAGGCCTTTGGCCGTGCAATGGGCGGAACCAGGCAGAGAGAGGCACCACTGTTCCGCGACCAAGCTTGCGGCGGTGTGCGCTGTTTCCGCTGTCAAGAGACGGGGCACTTAGCGAGAGAATGCCCCGTAACCAGGTCTCCCTTGAGGCAGGGAAATGGCGGCGCGGGTCGGTCGTAAAGGAACGACCGGCCCAATCCTTGCTAATCCCCTCAGCGTACAGAGCAAGCTGCCTTGCTAATGCGCACGCGCCGTTTATTCCGGTCACCATTGCTGGCCGCGAATTTTTGGCGTTACTGGATACGGGAGCCACTGCCTCCTTGTTCGGTGAAGAGGTGTTGTCCCACTTGCAACAGCACTTGGTGCGCTTGCGGGACTGCCGTACGACATTCAACCTTGCGAAAGGCGTAGCCCATTCGGCTGGCGCCGCGAGGCTGACTGTCAGGTGGGGAGAGCGGACGAGACGCACGCGTTTCATCCACCTCCCCGGCCTCAGTGTTCCCGTGATTCTCGGAAGGGACTTTCTCCTGAAAACCGGGATCGTGGTGGACATTGCGAATGGCGGCTATCGCGACGGACCATTTTCCCAGCTGAAGCCGTTCATCTGCCCACCGGCGTCAATAACTGCCTGCGCAGTGAAGGCGTTCGGAGAGTGCCACGCTCAGCGACCAGGGCCAAGCCCTTGTGTCGAGCGTTCCGTCGTTCACGCTCCCCTTTGGGACCGAGCGGCGCGGCACGACCAGGCACCACATCCGCTGGCCGCCTTTGCGGTAACGTTGGATGACACTCAGAAGGCTCGTTTGACAGCACTGTTGCGTCAGTACGATGAGCTTTTCACGGATCAACCTGGCTGTACTAACTTAGTGAGCCACAAGATCCACACCGGAGATGCGCTTCCTTTGAAGTGCAACCCCAGACCCGTCAGCCTTGCGAAAAGGCAGGTGATCGATGGGTTGCTGGATGAGATGCTGTCGGCGGACATTATCCATCGCTCGTCCAGCGCTTGGGCGTCTCCGGTTGTGTTGGTGCCTAAGAAAGATGGCAGCCACCGGTTGTGTGTGGATTATCGCCGTCTGAATGCGCTGACTCGAAAGGATGCCTATCCGCTCCCGACGATCAGCTCAATCGTAGGAAACCTGGGCAGTGCGCGGTACTTTTCCACGCTAGATGCCTCCAAAGGTTACCTACAGGTCCAGATGGCGGACGCTGACCGGTCTAAGACCGCGTTCACGTGCCACAGAGGGCTGTTTGAGTTCACTCGCATGCCCTTCGGTCTCTGCAATGGTCCTGCGATTTTTCAGAGGCTCATGGACCGCGTCCTAGGGGAAGCGAAATAATCTCACGCCATGTGCTACCTGGACGATATCGTGATTTATTCACGAACCTTCGATGAGCACTTAGGCCACATTGCCGACGTGCTCGCGAGGGTACGGGCTGCTGGGATGACTTTGAATCCTGCGAAAGCCCAAATAGCGCGGACCCGAGTTCAGTTGCTAGGGTTCACGCTGGGCGAGGGCTCCATTAAGCCCGATGCGGACAAACTCCGAGCCATACTCGAGTTTCCCGTGCCCAAGGATGTACGCGGCCTCCGCCGTTTTCTGGGAATGGCCAATTTCTATCGGTCGTTCATCCTGTCCTGTGCCCGCGTGCAGGCGCCCTTGACCAAGCTCTTGGGAAAGACTGCCGCGTGGCGATGGGGGCCCGAGCAAGAGCGATCCTTTCGCTTCCTGTCTAGTGCCATTGCCGAGACAGCGCAGCTCAGGCTACCGGACCTGACCAGACAGTTCGTAGTCCAGACTGACGCGAGCGATCTGGGTTTAGGAGCAGTTCTCCTACAGGATTTCGATGGCGTGTTGCAGCCGCTGGCCTTTGCCAGCCGCTCCTTGCTGCCCTCGGAGAGGAATTATTCCGTGACCGAGAAGGAGTGCCTCGCCATCGTGTTTGCACTGCGGAAATTCGACGTCTACCTTGACGTAACGCAATTCGTGGTGCAGACAGACCACAGTGCGCTCAGTTGGCTGATGCGGCTCCGCGAGCCTGCGGGTCGGCTGGCGCGCTGGGCTCTCCTGATACAGCATTACGACTTTTCGGTGCAGAATCGAAAGGGGAGCACGAACGTGATAGCTGACGCGCTATCCCGTGCCCCGCTCGCCAGCGGCGCCTTGATGCCAGCAGGCGGAGCGGGCGAAAAAGCGGACGAGCCGCCGGGCGGCAAGGAGGGGGAGCCCGCAAACGGGCTAACCCATTCCGCTAACCAGGCAAGCAGCGCTTTGCAAAGCGGGCGAGAGGCAGAGCTCCGCGTGAGCGCCTCGGAGACGCCGTCGCGAGTGGAGATTTTGGCTGCAAACCTGAAGGGGGACGAGACCAAGCCCCCCTCTGGGAGAACTGGAATCGTTTTCAGCTGGAAAGAGCTGCTGAAAGCCCAGCAAAATGACCCCATGTGTCGCGAGATGAGCGACGGTCTCAGGGAGACGGAGCGCCGGGACGCTACTTGTATTGTAGCGGGCGCAGGGGGTAAAAGCCAGCGTGTGTCGCGGCGAGCCCCGGGGGATTCATATTTGCTGGACCATGACGGGCTCGTGCTGAAATACATAGCCACCGATGATGAGTCCATTGACCCGTTCAAGGTGGTTATCCCCAAAAGTCTGAGAGGCGCACTGTTGCGATTTTCTCATGACGAACCACTGGCCGGTCACCTGAGTGGCTCCAAAGTTTTTGCAAAACTGAGTCAATCGGTGAAGTGGCCCGGCATGAAGCGTGACATTTTCCGCTATTGTCGTTACTGCCATGTCTGTCAAGGGGCGGCAAGCCGCCCGGAATGATGAAACCAATTGACAGTGTGCGTCCGTGGCAGATGGCCACCTGCGATCTGATGGGGCCTTTCCCCAGGAGTAAGCAGGGGTTCATTTACCTGATGGTAGTAGCTGACCATTTTTCCAAATGGGTCGAGTTGTACCCGCTTCGGAAAGTGTCAGCATGAGCGGTGCTGGATAAACTCCAGGAAGTGTTCTGTCGGTTCGGCTTTCCGGAAAGACTGATCACGGACAATGCGTCCTATTTCACCGCTCGGGTGTTCGGTAACACGTGCCGTTCCCTCGGAATTGAGCACTACACCACTTCACCCTACCATCCCCAGTCCAACTTGACCGAGCGAATCAACCGAACGCTCAAGCCAATGCTGGCGGCCTTTGCCGAGTGTCAAAAGGACTGGGCAGACCATTTGAGCGAATTTGCGCTCGCCATTCGAACAGCTGAGAATCGCTCAACTGGTTTCTCTCCCGCCTTCCTCAATTTCGGGAGGGAGCTGGCGAATCCGATGTCAAACGTCGTGCAGAGCCAGCTCGGGGATGAGCAGACGCGGGCAGACTGCTCTGCTTATGCGTCGATGCTTCGGGACCAGCTTGGTCGGGCTCTCAACAGAGCAAGGCAGAGTTTGGCGGCAGCCAGAGCCCAACAGAAGGCTCAGTATGACCGCAAGCACCGCAGCCTGACTTTTCAGGCGGGTGATCTTGTCCTGAAGCGCAACCACGTTCTTAGTGATGCGAGCAAGGGGTTCTCAGCCTCGCTTGCTCCTAAGTGGCTTGGTCCGTACCGAGTGGTCAGAGTCTGGTCGCCGCTCGCGTACCTGTTGGAGGATCCCCTTACGGGGAAAACCAGCCGTGCCCACATCGCCGATGGGTAGGAGGGCATTTAAGGAGAGGAGGATGTGGGAAGCCTGCTAGATTCCCGCCGTGGCGTCTGCGCGGCATCCCGCGTCGCTCTCTTTCCCTTTCTTCCGCCTCGGGCGGCGGAGAGACGGCTGGTGGCTAATCGCTGTCATTCGGCCGCAGCTCCGCCCCCGGCTTCCCAAGGGTGCCATTGGTGACTTTTGGCGGGAATTCGGCACCCGTTTTGGGTGGCCGCGCAGCGCGCGACCGTCCGAGCGGGGCCCAGAGAGAGAGACCCCCTCCGAGACAGCGTAAGGTGCGTACGTTGCTGTTCGTCCGGGCCGGCCTCTGCCGTTCGGACCAGTTCATACTCGAGCTCGCCAGCGTGGGTCCTCGATCCGCCGCGGCTCAAGCCTGTGCAGGGGTCCAACGACCTCTGACAGGCGCACCTTGCGTTGACTGCCCACTCTCTCTCGCAAACGGCCCAACGGCCGACACGAGAGAGATCACAGCACTGCCGCGGGGACAATCTCCTGCAGCGGCGTGCTAGCGGCGCACATTTCTCTTGTTGCCCCGAGCGCGCACCGGAGCCTTGCTTTGAGTGTGCCCCGGGACGGGGTGACTGTTGAGTGTGTGTATGTACCGCTGGAGGACGGCGTCAATAAACGTCTCCTTTGTGAACTTGGAGGCCCGTTTCTTGCGGCGAGTCGCTCTCCTCTCTGCAGAGGTTGAACGCCGCCGCAGCGGTGCCCCAGGGTGCGTGTGGTGACGGCTGATCGGGGCCCTTGGCTCGCGCGAAGCTCGAACCCGCAGTGGGTAGTGGCCTGTGCCTACTGAGAAACCCACAAGCCGTACGCCTTCCACACGCTTCACTGCTACCTCTTCCCCTATTCCAGATGAAAGACTCGCCATAGATGGGTTCTGCGAACTGTGACTGCTGTTCAAGTTTGTGCAATGGACGACATCCAAGTATGGCACAAATATGAAACCATGCAGGCGCACAGACTTGCAGAGAATATCAACCCCTCCAATTAAGAGGCTCATTTTCAACATGAATTTCACTTTGGTTGATCTTGTTCCTTGCAGTTTAAATTAATGAGGTTCCACTGTACCCATATATGACAGCTTGGGTACTGGCGGCGAGTAACGAGGTGCGAAAAATCGAGCAGCCAATTGCGGTGCTTCCGAAATCTCAGGCGCTCTTATACATTGGTTCTATGGGCCCTGTCACAGTGCTGTGAAAAAGTCTGACTAATCAAGCATGTCCAAATTTTCGGTCGTCGACTGTATAACCGATACTGTAATACCAATCAAGTATCGTGTGGAACTGGTTATTCTGTGAATGCATACATTGTGTGTGCCTTGCCATCACGCTGCCATAACCAGCAAAACAGTGGCTAAAATGTGCTAGCGCACCTCATTCACATTTGGCCTAACCATGCTAAACTGGCTACCATTATTTTGTTTTTTTTCGTGCAGGAATGATGTAGTGGTAGGCCTGTATCAATATTTGATGCTTTTGAACGTTCAGGCGAATAGTACGGTATGCTATATTCGATTCGATCAGAATGTTTGATAATCGAAACGTGTCTGGAACGCATGCTTCGTATGGTTTCAGTTAACAACACTTTAACTTTAAGGCACGCTTTAAACGGGACATTGCCAAATCAGTGCATCTTTGAAGTGTTCTGCCATATTATGTGACTGTTTTTAATACAACAGCTGAGTGATTTTTCGGACTCTAATAATTCAGACTTGCACAATGTTTCAGACGTTGAGAAACCATCACGCACTTCATAGGAATGCATGCATATTCACAACCAATATTTCTGACATTTTTGGACTAATATAGATGCCAGCAATGCTGCAGAGCATTGCCTTCTCCTCCTCTTTCTGGTCCTGTTGTCTAGCGCTGTTTGAATTTTCTTGTTACTATGGAACACCAACTTGACCAATCTGCCGTCCTTTTGCAGAGATAGTCTTCTGACCGAAGGTCAGTTTTGTCATTGTAACGCAGACGAAAGCGGGCATCGCTGACAGACCTAACCAGCTTTTCACCGCCATGAAAGGCACTAATCTTGGATTTAAACGAAGCCAATTCGAAGGACTAGCTTGGATAGGCTTGGCTATTTGTTCCACACTGTTGCCACTCAAATTAATGCCATGCGTTTCATTGCCTTGGAGGTGGCCTACAAAGAAGAGTGCACAATTGTGTTGAAAACAGGACAGCAGTGGACAGCAGTAGCGCCCACGATGGCATGGAAATTGAGAACAAGAGAGCGAAGGGCACTGTCAAGCATCAAGCACACCCACATTCACCTCTTCACGCGGTTTCACAATGTGCGAAAAGTGGCCAAAGACAGCCGTTAAAAGAAGTGCCCCTTGACGAGGCATGGCGCACCATTTGACCTGTCGAATATTCAGCTGAACGAGGGTTCGATGAAAACGAATACTACTGCTATACTTTTGCACAGGATTTCCAAGGGGATATTCGGACTGTTCCATTTAAAAAATAATTCGATATATCTGAGGTTCGATACATCCGGCCTCGACTGAAGGCATTTTTTCCCTCACCGCTCAATTAGTACTCACGACATTAATGCAGGGTCACTCTCACCAAGGGAATTCTGTGTCAAGAGAATTACGGGCTCCATGATCACTGGTTGGAAGTGGATGTGCTCTAGTACCACCACCCAGAGATTGACCAACTAAAAATGCACTTGATGCCGTCTCAGTTTACCTGCAAGGATGGCTTGTGATGGCAATACCCGGATTTCATTTCCTGGCCTTTTCTATCTAATAAGCGTTCTGGTTCCCATGAATTAAGCATTGTTGCCATTAGAATATGGTAATCAAACAAAACAATTTGTCCCCAGCACCCCCTTTAACACTTTGAAGGTTTTTGTCGTATATATGTATGTTAGCAGTTTTCAGTCCCGCAAGGTCTTTGCCATACGGTACCAGTTTCAACTCTCCGTATGAAATTTTGCACCATAATGACGATGAATGCTCACTGGAAGGTGCTGCCACCTCCTAGGACTTACAAAGAGCGTTTGAAATTTGGTTGCGCTGCCTTCTTGCGGAGATAAACAGAACTGATTCTGGCTTGAGTGTGTCGCGCGGCCTGTGGCAACGCCCCTTCGTGGTTTCGGTTTCACCGCGTGAATGCAACGGAGGCGCGCGAAACTTGATTTTTATCTTTATCAGCACTCGCTTGCAGGGGCTGCGGAAATTGATTTCCATCTTTATCGGCGCTGCTCTTAGCTTGTTTATCACCAACGCTCACAACGTATTCTCGTATTCTCGCTCTCCTTGTTTACTGAGTTTCCTTCGAGTTCTTCAGATGCACGGCCATGGCTCAACGCACTGCCCGTTCTCTTGACACCAACAGCGACGACTCTTCCGCATTTTATGTGTGCAGACTGCGATAAGGCACCGTGTGTAGACCCGTGTCTCAAGGAATACCACACTCTGAAATACTACTGAACATTTGCAGTTATGAGTGACGCTGACACCAAAATACTCTTCCTGATTTTTATTCACTATTTCTTCCCAACTTGACACATTTTAAGATTCGAAATTCATCCGGCAAAGTTTTTAAAAAACAATTCGACCCTCAAAGGGATAAAACTGGCTCCTGCATATGGGATGGCATCAAGTTACTGAAACATTTCACCAAAAATTTGACACTCCCGGCACCATGCTGGCTTCCAAACACTTCTCATAGGGGTAGCCTGGCCACACTGAATACGCAGAAAAACTACCGTAGGCTATGCAAGAAATGAGCACTGCTAGTGACCTAGCTCCAGTAATCTGCATGCAAAAGGCACTGACCTCCATTCTTACAGCTTCCCCTCCCTTCACAATAGGCACGGTCTTGCCAGCATGGATACGGTATGGCCCAATGGAGTGGCCGTTGAGGTTACGAATGGCCTTCACTGAAATGAAAAATAATGTTAATGAATTCAGAACTCAGCCCGACAGATCTTTATGTTGAGAATGAGGCCATGTTCTTTACGCATGCATGAGAGGGATGCAGGGAAGAAGAAAAAGGCACAGGCAGAAGTACAGCTCTGCACTGGATCCCATTTTCTGTGCCCCAGTCACAAAAAAGCACCATCAATCACTCATCAGATACTAAGTGAATGCTCATTAATTTTCATCTGCTTCAATCAAAATTCATTTTTTTTTAATCTCACGTCAACGTCAAGTGCACCATAAATGGCCTTTTAATTTCCAAGTCCGCATAATTCGAACTAATTTTTGGCTACCTTTCATTTCAAATCATCGGGAGTTGACACCACCATGTGAAACGCTCTGCAAAACTGTTTTATTTTCTTTCTGATGCAAGGATAAGCAGTGAGTAAAGATAAACACTTTCAGGAGTGCTTAATTCCAACAAAGGTTTCACAGACACCCATGACGATTTTCGATAGGAAGCAATACACCTGATGGTTTGTGGTATGTGGAATTCAACCTCCGGAAGCAACACATGACCCATGAGGGGCACGGCACCACAGTGGTGGGCTCCGGATTTACACATCGGCATTTTTGTATTTTACCTCCACCGAAATGTGGCCTTCCTGGCTGGGATTTGATATTGCAATCACAGGATCAGCAGCTGAGCACCAATGCCACGGAGTCACTGTGGTGGGTGATGCAATACAGTAATACATGATAGCCTTAGCCTTTGCTAGACGGTTGGGGCAAATGTCCTCAGCAATAAATTTCCCAGCACTTGCAGGCAAAACCAATCCCATTTCCCACCACTGCATAAAACAAGTGTCAGGAACAGCTGTGCTAGGGTTCATGATTGCCTAACGTACGCTGCATTTGAATTTTTACAGAGCCATCGCTCAAGAAGACATGCCCATGCCTGCCAGACCCACAAGCACACAATGGAATGATGCCAGACAGTTTGCTTCTTTCATTGTTGCCAGAAACTTAACCATAGCAGTGGTGTATAAGATGTAATACATGTGAGCATTTTTTTTTTCTTTTTTGCCATACATCAGCCAGAATATTGTTAAAATAAGTAGCAGCAAGGCAAGCGATTGTATCTATGAAATGCTCAGCCACCGGTGTCTTGTTCCATGTGCGACACAGATGACAGCCCTATCATATAACACCTTCTGAGGGAGTGAGATCGGCTGCAGCAAATACGCGTCCAGTACGTCACCCCAGATGTTCACAGTTTACAGGAGTGGATCATACCCTGGTACTTTGCTCTAGCCCACTGGCGTCTACCGCCGCATGCGGTCTTTCTGCCCTACCCCCCCCCCCCCCCCCCATTAACTCGGCCACAATACCCACCCTGATCAGAATGAAGGGATTTAATCATTGTTAACGAAATCAAGCCGTTCTCCATCAATTCCAGTGGCCGGCAACAAATGCACTTCGAAAGTGCTGCAGTGGTACACTTTTGGCACAAAAGCTTCAAGGACTCCCTTTTCAAGCAACATATTTATGCTTACCTTGGTACGTCTTGCCATCAAGCTCTACCTCATAAGACTCCATGACTTCTTGGATGGCCTCGCCAATGTCACACAGCCTGACATCAATTCCAGCTGTCTGCAATACAGCCAAGAGAAAACATCATTTTTGCTGGGTAGAGTGCAATGACAAAAGGCGCCTGCAGGTATTATCACCCCATATAACAGCATTACAACACCAGTGTTTGTTTCAGCTTCTGCAAAGGCTCAATTACTTGACATCAGCTCATTACCAATTCCAATTTGGTTAGTAGGTATTCTGCACTCCTGAAGTTTATAACGCTCTGGACAGTTGCAAGCATTCAGAGTTCTCCATCTAGACAATACACCGACTGTGGTCACTGCCTTAAAGATTATGATAAGATGGGCTGCTGTTGACATCAGGGTGAATTCCTCCCTGTTGTCATCAGTTTTGGAGGTCAGAAACTCCAGGAAAGCTGGCAACCTAAACCTGTGTTTCCAAATTCAGTTTGCTGGCCTATATGGCTTTTTTAACCATTCAGCCTCGCTCAACATTTGGCCTTCCTCATCAGCAGCAGCAAGCTGTAGAACATTGCCACACATGCAGGCTAAAACTAGCATTTACGTAGTTCTAGCACCTGAGATTCCAGTTCAAGGAAAATAGTTCTAAATTTTAGGGTAGTTCTTGGACAACCGTTACAAAATACGGGACCACCTCATTAATTCAAAACACTTCGGACTCACTAAAATATCTGATTTAGGGAGTTTTCAAATTACCGTATTCACTCGCATAATGCTCGCACTCGCGTAAAGCCCCCCCCCCCCCCCCCCCCGCCTCTGGCTATCAAAAATTGGAAAATAATTTTTCCCCGCATAATCACCGCACTCCCAAAATTACTGCCACGAGTCATCTGCTTGTCGTAGCGAGCGCCATCTATTGACCGCGGCCACAACTAATTGCCATGGTTGGGCGCACGCATTGCTAGGCGGCGGTACTGTGCTATCATCCTCGTACTGCGGAGGTTAGCGGAGGGGGAAAGTGACACCACCGCCACCACCGCTACGCCATTTTGCGAAGGTGTCTCCAGCTTTCCAGTGCTTCGTAGGCCTCGTTTGCCTTGTTTGCGTGTGGCACCGTGCCAACCGTGCTCTTTGTGCTGCTTCGCCATGGGGCGCTACGCAAGCTCTACAGCTGCTTTTAAGCTAAAAGCTATTGAGTACGCGTTAGAACATGGCAACCGCACCGCCAGCAGACACTTCGGCAATAAAGAGTTTTGCGTCCGGTATTGGAGACGGCAGCATGACCAACTCAAGACAACCGGTAAGATGCACCGGGCCTTCCGTGGACCGAAGAGTGGGAAATTTCCTGCCGTCGAAACATCTTTGTTGGATTATATCAAGGATCGACGAGTGGATGGGTGTGCTGTGTCAATTGAATTGATACGGAACCAGGCGCTCGTAATCGGGTGGGCCACACGATTTATGCGACGCAATGGCCTCTCACTCAGGAGGCGAACAACGCTTTGCCAGTGCCTGCCCGCAGCCTATGAAGAAAAAGATCGTGGACTTCCATTGATTCATCATCAGGATCTGGCATGAGAAAAACTTCTTGCTCTCCCAGATAGGGAACGTGGACCACACTCCACTGAATTTCGACGTGCCCAGCAGCAGGACAGTAGAACAAACAGGCGCTCAGACTGTGCATGTCAGGAATATAGGTGCCGAAAAACAGAGGTGCACAGTCATGCTATGTGTGACGGCGGACGGGCGGAAGCTCCCACCGTACGTCATTTTCAAGCGGAAGACCCTCCCGAAAGGAAAGCTCCCCCCGGTGTACACGTGCACGTCCAAGAAAAGCGGTGGATGACCGCAGACCGTATGATAGACTGGATTAAGACTGTGTGGGGGCGGCGACCGGGAGCGCTTCTTTTTCCGTTGCTCCTCGTGGTTGACAGCGTTCGGGGCCATCTTCAAAAGTTGGTTCGGGCGAAGTTGAGGGAACTGCACAAGGACCTGGCTGTTATACCCGGCGGCCTCACATCAATGCTACAGCCTTTTGACGTATCTTTGAACAAGCCATTTAAAGATAACGTCCGGAGGCTGTACACAGAATGGATGGCCGAAGGTCAACATGCTCCGACGCCAGGGCGGCAAGATCAGAGGACCATCCGTGGAGCAGCTGTGCAGCTGGGTATCAGAGGCATGGAGAATGATTGATGCAGACATGGTGGTCAGAAGCTTAAAAAAAACGGGAATTTCGAACGCCCTGGATGCGACTGAGGTCCACCTGGTGTGGGACGACGACGAAGCATCGGAAGCTGAAGAAACCGATGCCGCAGCAACCACAGATTCCAGTCTCAACACGGACTCTGATCACGGCTCTGATCAAGAGTAGAATTGCCTGCAGGACGTCATATGACGCAACGCGAGTAGTGACGGGGAGGTTGCGCGCGGCAAATAAAGTGCTTTAGCAGCTTGAGCTTATGTTGACCCTGTACTTTCATAACGGAGGTAAGTTCCGCTTGAAAGTAATGTTTTCGTTGTATTTACAATAGCGGACCTGACAATCCCGATCTCACACCCATTCAACTTTGCATTTACAACTCCGAAACATTTGCTTGAAAATTTTTCCCGCATAATTATCGCACCCCCAAACTTCGCGTTGATTTTCAGGGAAAAAAAGTGCGAGGATTACGCGACTAAATACGGTATTCAAAATCAAAGCAAAACGAGAAATCACAAGTGCATAACGTTCAATTGCATGTAGCACTCTTGAGTCACTAACATTGCACTCAACAAAGCTGCTCCTGCAGAGGGAGCTCATTCGGACTCGTCTTGGTTGCCATGGCATGGCCAGTCACCCAAAAGTCAGTCACACTAATTTTGATGACCACAGCACTTCGCCATTCGCCAGCACTTTTATACTCTGATGAAGTTCTTGGCGCACGCAAGGATGGCAGCCAAGGCTGGATACGTCACGTTAGTGGCGCGGTGCAGCTCTAAGGAACGTCGCAAGCAAAAGAGCTTGCGATAGGAGCAGCTGTCAGTTGAAAAGCCACAAGAAGGGATTGCACGAAGTCCATACGGACAATCTGGAGCTGGTCCGGTGTATGCAAGAAGAAGAAACTACTCTCTATGCCGGTGCCATCACGGTCTGGACACATCTAACACTATAAAAGGCAGACAGGCACCGGTCAACTGAGGAGGGTCGCTTTAAATGGAGTAATGTCATCCTGCTGCGTGCCAAGTCGGAATGCTGCCACTGTCTATGCGACGGTGCAAGAAGCATGGAAGAGTTTGGTTAAGCAGTGTGCTGCTTAATGTATGCTTGAGCACCTGCTATAAGAGTTGACAAATTGTGTTAGTAGTCAAACTCGGTTGTTCTCGAGCTTGTATCAAATGCGGATGTCCCCGGACAGTGGCCCCAAAATTCTCACAATAAGCGAGCCAGAGCAAGCTGCTGGCTTGAACCATACAGTGCAAAATTGCCACTGCGAATTACAGGAACGCACAAATTCAACGAGTTATCTTGGATTTCGAATAAACCGGTACCAAATTATTGACGGTTTACTGCAGCCAGAAATAACCTACATTTACACAAATTCTACATGCCACTCAAGCCAGCATCTGACACACTTTGTCCAGACAGCGAATGAGTGGAAAAGGCTACCTACTAGGACCACGAAGTATTACATTCGTGACCACTGCAAATTCAACTTGGATCTATTGTAGACGTAAATGAATTTAAAAATGCTACATTTTTTTTTCTCAACACTCGATTCAAACTTTTAATGCCAATAATAAAAAGGACTCCTTGTTCACTGTCTAGAAGTGAATGGTGGTGTAGCCTAGTCTCGGAGATGCGCAACCAAAAAAAATGTATGACATCATCACAGTTCGCTTGTGAAAACTGCTGGTGACAGCGATGCCTGTACTCCATTCACTGGTGTTTTCTATCACTCGTTAAGTGAAAGTAGCTGGTCATTAGAAAGTGGTAATCCATCGAAACAGGCACTTCAATTTATCCCCAGTGAACCTATAAAGCCCGACTTCAGGGACTCTGAGGTATCATTAAACAAATAAAATGAACAAATTCTAAAGTTTTAGCAAATTTCCTAGTAGCCATTTACCTTTATTCCCGTGTTGGTGGCATCTCGAACTGCTTCCAGCAGCTTGTCGTACTTGTTGTTGAAAGTTAGCGTGAAGGCACAGTCAATAATTTGGCCTGAAAAAAAAAAAGCAAAACGGAAATAGCTGTCAAGCTAATGATCAGGCATAGAAATAGTGTACTAAATATAAATACACTGCTACTAAATCAGTAATGACGAATGGTAAATATCATAGGCACGGTTTTGCAGTATGACAAAATTTCCTCGAACATTGAACACAGGGAAATCACGCTATGTACCAGCACTTATCAATTTTTCTACATGTCAACAGCATTATCTGCTGCATATACTACATATTTAACGTGATTCACATAACTCGACAAGAAAAATGTTCACTGGCCTTTGCTTTAATGTAATTCTTAAGCAATGGAGTTCGTTCAGACTACAACACCATAAGAATGTACTTTCTGAAAAAAGAAAACTGAGCATAACGTAGCTTCCCATTAAACCACAAGCCAATGCGGCATTCCAACATTTAATTGCTACTTAGATAGTTATATGCATGAACTAGCTACCTTCCGATGTGATAATATCAGCTTATGCATAAACCAATAATTTTTCAAGGGCAAAATGTCAAGCCACTGCACGCAAAATGTTCATTATGTTTATTCTTGCATGCGCTGCAAAAGTGCCAGTCACACTGCGCAGACTTGAGATCAATAACTTTGTACAAAAAAAAAAAACGTTTTCTGAAATTAGAACTAAATTTGTCGCTGACCACCTTTATATGCACTGAAAGGCCCTTAAAATCTCAGAGACATCCACAGATAACACAGAAAAGCTGTGAGCCATTATTTCTCAAGAAGACGGCAACTTCCAGTGGTGCAGCATCTCTAACTGATGGTCACCACCTTCAAATTCAGTATGGGATGAAGCAATGGCCTCCTCTCCAAATTTTCCTCACCTACCTCCTTGCCAGTAAACCTGAGGATACATTAAGGAACTGATTTATGTGCCCTCCCAAATAATTTTCAAATTTAGTAAACAGTCCACAACTAGCTGCAACCAATGCAAATGCAAGTCTAATAAGCTCCCTTAACTTAGGGGTCCTTCCTTATTTGTTTGAGGTAACCTTACATGCTCCACAGTGACATAAATCCAACATTAACCTTTCAAATGCTACCACTGCTATTACAAACCAGATTGGCACAAAACTGTAGTCGGTTGTTGACTCGCCTGGTAGACTAAAAACTTATGCGTGCTTAACCTTCGAAATTCTCATGCCAATGGTGCTTTGCAAAGCGTACCGATGAGTAAACTAAGAAAGTTTGAAATCAAGTAACAATGTGCTTGTCCCAAAAGCACCGGGTGGTCAATACCTTGCAGTAAAGAAAAACAGCACACACTTGGCCCCATGAAATGATCTGGTAACGGCCACATGTTAACATCAGAACAAGGCAAGTTTACATCTTTTTGCCTCTTTCAAATCTCATGATTTGTCCCAACACCATGACTCAAAGGGACGCTTCACCTGTGCCATGGAAGCTTCGAATGACCTTTAAATTCTCATGTCTAAAACAATCAATTAGTACTTTGCCAAAGGCTTAACAGCTGTTATGAAACACTGTTTCTTGAAGGAAAGCACAGCTGGCTATGCCGGATATCTGACTGAGTACAACTTTGTAAGTCAGCTCGTCTGCTATGTGTTCATGTAGATATCTGTAGGTAACTTCCGAGAACAACTATGATATGGACGGTTCAGTAGGTCATGCGACAGAGCACCGACATACAAAAGAGAAACCTTCTCTGCCATATTTGAAATAAAATGCCATAAAATAAAAGATACTTTTATGCTCCACTCCTTCCATTAGCCACATTTACACGAGTACAACAGCAACGCATCATATCTCCTAGCATATCTCGCAAACCAGACGTACCACTAGCTACATGTGCCTCATAAAATCTGGTAGCACAGTGCCACCACATCCAGTGCATGTGGTGGACGCTCCCATCTTTAGCACCGTCTGCTTTGTGATCTGGCAGAGAGGGCACTGAAGCTAGCGCACTGGGTAGGATGTGTACCTCAAAACCTGTTTCCATTCACAATGGATGTCACTTGCCCTTCTCGATCTAACTATGCCTGGTGGATTAAATCGACATGGTCTATCAGTGCATTTTCCCGTTAACATGAGTGCGATACACCAGAAGGTAGGTACGGCATGCTGCTGTCACATTTGATTCAATTTATTTAGCATATCTTTTATTACAGAAACAAACGCAGCTACTGTTCTAGCGAGAAAAAAAAACAGTAAAGATTTGCTCTGAAGAAATAAAAAGATGGAATAACTGTCTCACTTATCAACAGACAACTCAATTGCGCTGTAAGGGAAGGGTAGAGGAAGGAGTTAAATAGATGCAGCAGTGCAGTGCTTCAGAATAATTTAGACCAACTGGTGAGCTTTACCACGCCCTGACATCACACATTACACTAGCAAAGCACATGGGCATCTTTTGCCTTTCACCTCCTTCAAAACGCAGCCACCACGGCCAGGATTTGAACCTGTGTCCTCGAGTTTAGCATCCAAATACCCTAACCACCTGGCTGCTGTGGCAGGTCGTTCTTGTGCTCATGTATTTGTGATGAATCCTGATACGACAAAAGAGGAGACTGCTGCTCTAGGTCAATTATAGCCAGCCTTTTATGCGAGGCAATCTTTCCCACCATGAAATCACAGCAAACTTTCAAATGGGAAAGTAAAGCCCCACAAGAGAGAGTGCAACAACCACACAAAGACAAGGCAAAAAAAAAAAATCATTAAGCAATGTGACAGAAGATGCCTTCTCATAGAGGGCCACCAACTGTGATCTGCTTGCCATTGATGTGTGTGCCAAAGTCAATCTTGCACACATCGTCGTAACCGAGCACCGTCGGGTCACCCGCGTTTGGCGTGTAGTGCGCTGCACAGTGGTTGAGGGAGCAGCCGGTTGGGAAGGCTAACCCCGCACTCAGCCCGTTCTCCTTGATCAGCTTGCGAGCCGTGGACTCCAGCAACTCACTGCAGCGAGCATACACACACGGACAAGACCTCTGTGTCATCAGTGAAGACGAGGTGTAGGCATGCAATGCTTTGCAGTGTGATGTTGCCTGATGCTATGCAAAGAAACTAAGCTGCATAATGCATGATTTCATTGGTGCACTGCATCACAGCTCCTACAGCCTGTTTTCTTTCATGTCTGAACTGTCCCAACATCGTGTAAACTGTACTAAGGACAACACAACCTGCGCAGTCATGCTATCCTTTCTCTTTTGTCACCCTTCTCCCTCAGTGCGGTCAACACCATGCTGTCTTGCACCCTGACCGTGTATCATCATAAGAGTCAACTGTTGCAACTCATCAACACTTCTTCTCTGGAGGCCACTGGTTTGACTTTGCAACTTGCATTACCCTTTAGTGCAGCATCAACGATGACCATCAAGACAAGAGCATACAAGCATCTGCTACAAGGCTCACTCCAGTTTATCTACACAAGATAATCAAGAAGATGCAAGACACCACCTTTCAGCCGTTCATGCTTGAATACACTGCTACAGTAAAATGAGGTGTTAGCAATCATACGCATGGGAAAATGCGCCAACCAGAGAACCACCTTGAGAGGATTAAGATGACAAGGCAAACTCTTCACAATAGAATTTTACAAATTTCCTTTTTATCTGTCAACCTGCCGCAATTTACAGCTGCGTGTCATATTTCAAGCAGATGTGTTTTTCACTGGTGCTTTCTGGTGCACCACTGCTAGTGGCTAATAAAAAGCAAGTGAGTAGGCTGGTATGTAAGCAAATAGAATTTAAACTGCCATATGTAAATGAAGCAAGCCAAATGGAGAATCAGACTTTTCTGACCCCACAACTGCACTTTGTGTCAGATTAGGCGCCACACTTACTGTGGACTGAAGGCTTCATGAACAAGCCGATTCCCTTAATACAGATACAATTAACTGCAATGTGCACTTGAAACTAAATCAGAGACTTAATCACAAAGGTTATGCGGTCACCAAAGCGGTGTAGTCACCTCCAGAACCTCTAGTGATAGGAAAAGAAAATAGTTAGTGCAAGCCTCGTATATTTTTGTACACCAAGACCAACTGTGTGCTTCTATACACGAGTGCAAGTGCATGAAATATAGTTTTTCTGGTAAATTTCTTTGCTAGAAAATATTTAGCTTGTACAGCAAAATAAATAAAATATATTAAGCTTAATAAGACATGCCTGAAAGATTAGACCCTGTTGCTCTGAGCTTTGAATAACTGCAGCGCCTGTTAGTAACCCAGAAACCCCATAGCTTTCAAGGAAATATTCATGTATGTGCATGGTTCGAGCACAAATAGTCGAAGACCAACAAAGAAGGACGACACACGCACTACTAATAGCGTGTGTCATCCTCCTTTCGCAGTCTTCGTCTGCTGCGCTCGAACCATGCAGAACCAGTAACAACTTGCTCAACATTTTGTTTCACTGAATTTCATGTCTAGTTCTTGAAACTCTCTTCAATAAAGTAGCACATGTGCCGTCCTTCTTTCTCGGTCTTTGTCTTTTTGCACTTGAACCAACCAACCAGCTCAACTTCCTGTTTGACCAAATTCATGCATCTTTACCCTCATGCAACCCACACTCAATAGGTTAGTTGGTTCAGTTACCAACTCTATTGCAAACAAAAGTACACCCACATAAAAATGAGCAATCTGGCCTGTATGAAGAAAGAGCATTTGAGGTAAACTAAAGAGCCCACAAAAACAGGAGGAAAAGAATCTGTACACCTAGACATAATTAAAACCCCTTTTAGCCAAAGCTGCATGACACATACTGTCTGAAACACTCTTAGTACCGTATTTACTCGATTCTAATGTGCACTTTTTTCTGTAAAAAATCGCCTAAAATGTGTGTTAGAATTAAGTCTTAAACGTATTGTCATGTGCTGCGCATGGGCTCTGAGGAATAAAGAAGGCGTGCGGCGGCTGGAAGTAGAAGAGAAAGTCAAGTATCCTGCCGCCGGCGCACCAGGCTCCTCTCGACCTGCCTTGTAAATATTATTTGTAAATAGAACCTGTAACAGTGTGGTGGAGGTGCTGGGCCGATCACCACGGATCCCTCTCGCAACCGCTGCAGCCGAAGAATCGCCGGATTGCCACCGTTGCCCGTGCAAATGCCCAAGGAAGCCGACGCACGTCCGACCGGCGCCGCAACGCCCGCTTGGCAGCACTACCGTGAGCGCGGACGTTTTCCGGGAAGGCTGGCGAAGACGTGGATGATTGGCTCACCAATTACAAGCGGGTGAGCAAATACAACGGCTGGGATGCCACTCTTCAGCTGGCCAATGTCGTCTTCTTTCTCGATGGCACCGCGCTAACTTGGTTCGAAAACCATGAGGCATCAATAACAAGTTGGGACCGCTTCATGGAAGAGCTCCGCAGCTGCTTCGGGGATACTGTTGCCAAACGAAAATGCGCTGAGCAGTCTTTGCTTCAGAGAGCGCAAGTGCCTGGAGAGACCTGCACGACTTACATAGAAGAGGTCTTGAAGCTGTGCAAAGTCGTTAATCCCAGTATGTCCGACGAAGATCGCGTTGGTCATCTCCTCAAGGGCATCGCAGAGGACGTCTACAGCTTTCTTATTAGTAAAGAAAATTTAGACTCGCCCACGGATATCATCAAGCACTGCCGCACCTTTGAAGCTCTAAAACTGCGTCGAATTACTCCCAAGTTCGGTCGCCTGCCTAACGTCACCACCGTCGCCAGCGTGGATTTCCACGAGCCTGTGAATGCGGCGACTCTCCCTGACGTCATTCGTCAAATCATGCGTGACGAACTCTCCTGGCATCAAGATCTTGCGCGCCGCAGTGAGGTCCCGTATGGGAGCTGTTCTCTGCAGGCGGCTCCCACCTACCGCTCCTCCCCTTGGAGTTTGTCTGCCCAGGCCCCTACCAGTGCTACTCGCATTGATTACAGCGACGCTCCCCGGATCACCCGCCCCGGCCCCAGGGCGCCAGCTCATCCGCAACGCCACCTGCGGCAGCCGGAGTACGATGGTCGTTTCGACACTGGCTACGAGGAGTGTTTCGTTCGTACCTTTATGGACGTGCTTTTACAGTCGTCACAGACCATCACTCTCTGTGCTGGCTGGTCAATCTACGCGACCCCTGCGGTCGGTTGGCCCGCTGGACGTTACGCCTCCAAGAGTTTAACTTCAAAGTGTCTTACAAAAGTGGCCGCCAACACGCCGACGCAGATCGCCTCTCGCGGCTGCCGTTCACGGTTACTACTTCCGATGATGAAAACTCCGATGACTATCTCGCTGCCGTTTCCCAAGAGTTTCCAGATCTTGGAACTTTCCAGATGGAACAACGCAAGGATCAGCACTTGGCGCCGCTTTTTGCCGAAGCCCGTGACCCGACATCGCAAGCCCTTTCTGTGTTCGCGACGGTTTACTCTACAGAACGAATTATTCGCCTGGAGGTGCACGCTTTCTCCTCGTCGTTCCGGCTACTCTGTACTCCTCTGTTCTGCAGGCAATGCACGATGACGTCACGGCTGGGCACTTGGGGTTTGCCAGGACCCTTAACCGCATCAAAGAACGTTTTTACTGGCCAAAAATGCGTCACATGGTTCAGCGCTACGTGGCCACCTGCGTGCAGTGTCAGCGGTTCAAGCTTCCCACGACTTCTCCGCCTGGACGCCTGCATCCTTTGCCACCTCCAAGCACGCCATATGAACAAGTTGGACTCGATCTGCTCGGCCCGTTTCCCCGCTCGTCCAACGGTAACCGCTGGATTATAGTGTGCGTTGATCACCACACCCGTTACTGTGAGACCGCCGCCCTACCTTGCGCCACCGCTGCTGAGGTCTCGCTCTTCCTTTTTCGTGCTGTCATCCTCCGGCATGGACCTCCTCGAGTTGTTATCAGTGACCGTGGTCGCCAGTTTACGGCAGACATTGTGGAAGATCTTCTGCGTCTTAGTTCATGCCATTTTCGCCACTCGACGCCGTACCACCCCCAGACTAATGGACTGGTTGAACGTACCAATCGGACACTCACGACCATGCTGGCCATGTATGTCGATTCCCGCCATAAGAACTGGGACGACGTGCTTCCCTTCATTACATACGCCTATAACACGTCGAGGCATGAAATAACTGGTTACAGCTCATTCTTCCTTCTTTATGCCCGTCCGCCTCGAAGCTCCCTCGACAGCATCTTACCTTTCTCTCTCGACACCGAGCCTTCTATTGCCAACACTCTATGTCGCGCTGAAGAAGCCCGTCGGATTGCCCGGATACGCACCTTGGCATCACAGCATCGCTCTAAGCAGCGTTATGACCGCCGGCGCAAGGATGTCTCCTACCTGCCCGGTGACGTTGTATGGTTGTGGACGCCCCTACGCAAGCGTGGCTTATCAGAAAAGCTGCTATCCCACTACACAGGCCCGTTCATCGTTGTTGCTCGCCTCAATGACCTCAACTATGTCATCTCTCCCCAATCAACGCAAGGACGCCGCTCAAGGACAACCCAGGTCGTGCATGTCGCACGGCTGAAGCCATTCCACTCTCGGGACCCCGATTGATTGACTGGCCCAGAGGGCTTCGTCTGCGAACGGGGAAATGTCACGTGCTGCGTATGGGCTCTGAGGAATAAAGAAGACGTGCGGCAGCTGGAAGTAGAAGAAAAAGTCAAGTATCCTGCCGCCGGCGCACCAGGCTCCTCTCGACCTGCCTTGTAAATATTATTTGTAAATAGAACCTGTAACAGTATGTTAAAGTCGAAGTTGTTGCACTTTTTCCTGACGTTAAAATCGAGTTAATATGGTAGCACATATGCCACTTTTTTAAAAATAAATTTACATCGCAAGCAACCATGCCATATTCTGTACTGGGTAAGAATTGCAGTTCAGTTAAATATTACTGCATGCAGCAAAGGCCCCAACTTTTCTTTTTATTAAAGGCGATTTGCATCACAAGTTCTCCTACTTACCAGATTTCAATCATTGTCATCCCAGGCTTGATAACTTTTTGCATGTACTGCCTTGTCTGAAACAAAAAGTACAAAAAGGTGAGAAAATGGCCACTGTGGACTACAAACACTACTGACATTCAAGAAGGGGGCTTAGTCAGGCTGGTTGGCGCATGCTCATTGCAAACAGCTGAACAGTGCTAACATACAGGATGGAAGAGAAGAACACAGAGATATGCGCTGACTAGCATTTGGTTGTAGTTTGCAGATGAGTAGCACGTGTTCTTCTTTTCCATCCTGTTTGTTAGCGCCGCTCAGTCATTTCCATGAACTACTGACATGAGTGCTCAAGGTCCAATTAATTATACAGCCAAGGAAGCCCATTCCCATCTAGGAAAGCGACAAAATGTTCATGCCTCAAGTGTCTCCAGATAAGCATTAGAGGAAAAAAAACTGCAAGAATTTTGGCTTACAGTTGCATGCACAAACGACATGTTTTTAAAACTGTTTGAAATTTCATACATAATTTTTATATCTAATCTGGAATTGATCAGCATACCTTACAAGTCCTAGAAAGCACAATATCATTGTAAGAATAGAGATGGCACTGAACTGACTGAAATATTAATGTTAACATGTCTACTTACTTGACGGTGTGCCTCAGCTGCTTGCCTAATCTCTCTGTACTGCTCCTGAGACATGCCTTCCAAGGCCTTTTTCTCTGGGTCAGTGAAACGATTCCTTCCGGTACGGCTGCATGAAAGTTGGTAAGGTGTGGCAGAGTAACGCAATAGCACTATCTATACTGTTAACAAAAAAGTAAAACAGAACAGCGTGCACAACAGTCTACCAGGAGGAGCCACAACAGGCATTCTGAGAAATGCCGAGCACATGCATGTATGCATCTAATAATAATAATAATAATAATAATAATAATAACAATAATAATAATAATTGGTTTTTGGGGAAAGGAAATGGCACAGTACCTGTCTCATATATCCTTGGATCTAAAGCAGAAGCAAGCTTGGGGCCAGTCAAGGCATAGAATGCAGGTTTTACAATACTGTATCTTTCAAGACCCAAAATCCACCACTTGTTGCTTAATCAGCTTCAAACAAACTTACAAAAATTAGGAACTTCCAAACAGAAACTATACGAGCCTATAAAGTTTTTAATGACAGGTAGGAATACTGGCGCTGAAAAGAATGAAGACTCCTCCCATACATCACAAGACATAACACCTAACCTAACCCTGCCATGAAATAAGAGTTTCAATGAAATTTCCAACGGCTCAAGTAAATTGCAAAATATACCAGTCCAGAAACAGGATTCAATGGGGAACATACCTATCATTTGGAATGGGATGTTCCACTTCCTCACCCACCGGAAAGTTGCCATCGGGAAACAGATCACAGATGGGAATTGATGGTGGGTCTGTCTGCTGCTTAGGACCTGCAAATCACAGCCCTTTAATGTGATTCACAAATGAACTAGGCTGCACAATCCCACCATACAAAAGCCATTTATGACATTAGTTTTGGTATTGCACAAAATGCCAGTACTAAGCTTATGTTCCTTTCTGTAAAGTTTTCACATGAAAGACCGAATGCTGCCCATTCCTGTTGGTTAGGAACCTCTCAGTGTAGCAGAATACATATGCATTCTAAACTTGATAATTCGAACAAGACAGGAAAATCTGTTTGAATTAACTGAAATTTGAACTACAGGAAGTGCGATCAAAATGATGGGCTGATGCATTGCACTGTATGGGTAACTGCTCTGCACATACGTCAGCTCATGCTACGCCTTCTCACATGTATGCGCCCGTTCAACACTAAGAACAAGTGATGAATTGCATATTGCCTATATACTCACGCAACACCGCATAGTGATGAATTGCATATTGCCTATATACTCACGCAACACCGCATATACTCATGCAAGCATATTATCAGGTGCTTTCCGCTGAGTGTAATATGCAAGAGTTTTACGAGACTCTAGCGTCAGTTCAAATTAACTACACACTCAAACTAAGTGAGCTTGGAACTAACGAGATTTTCCTGCGTTGCTGAGTGTTAATGGCAACGTTCTCACAGTAAAACGGGGTGCAATAGAACATTTGCCATTTGTTTTTCTGTCTTCCTTCACTATAATGGCCAAGCTTCTCTCTGTTGCATTTCAATGAGATCACTGCATTCATAGAATATACAGCTCAGAGGTTTTTACAGGTTAGTCCATTGTAATGAGGCTTATCCTGTAGGTTTTCCCACCATTCCTAGTCACTTCAACAATTATTTGGCAGCCGTGCGACACAAATCGATTTTAAAGTCTCCAGTTTCTGCGGCCTCAGCCAAGATGATTTCTACAGGCAGTACTGCATTTGCAATGCCACAAACATTGGCCGCGTGTTAACACCCACTCCCCATTTCCCCAACAAAATTCTGAGGCTTACATTAGGTCATTTCAGGCACGTTATGAAATAAGTCATCATTTTAAGTTGCTAGTTCATCATTCAACACACGTTCAAGCTAGTAATGTTTGTGACATCATTGATGCATCATGCAAGTCCCCAACCACGGACTCAGTTTCAGTTTTGGTTTGCTACTTTCGCAGTTTTAAAATAATTCCACAAGGTATTTTAAAAAATAGTTTGCTGTAGAGGAGACAGAAATGTGATGCAATTACCAACTCAAAATGTTAGAAAAACTTTGCAGTTACATTTCAACCTATAATGCACACAAATTGTTATCCCAGCGACAAAGATTAGGCCTGTACCGTTGGTATGCTGGCATCCCTTCACCTGAGCATGCATCGCTGACTCTCAAAACAATTCAAATGTGAATGTGCCAAGCTGAATACCTTTAGGTTTCTTCTTTTTCTTCTTCTTTGCTTCTTCACCATCAGCTGGAAAAGGAATCATACTTATACAAAGTGCATAAACAATAAAGGTGAGCTGGTTAAGGAAAACACAGCAGACCCCCTTCATGATGAACTCTGCTAACCTAAACAGTTCAGAGACTATTGTTTAATTTTCCTAAGAGGCAATGCACAAACAATGTGGCCAATAGAAACTAATGAATCCATTATGGACACTGTTTAACGTGAACGCTTGCAGCACCCCAGACGCATAACTAGACAGCTTTGTTAATGCAAACATTTTTCCATTACAGCAATGCAAAAGTGATGATATGGTTTAATGTCCCAAGGATACACATGGGTGCTGAGAAATGCAGTCTGTAGTGGAGGGCTCTGCGTTAATTTTGACCACCTGGGGATTCATTAACATGAACTGAAATCGCACAACACATGGGCATTTTCGCATTTCCCATGATGTGATTGGCCCAAGTAACTTTGGAGCACTTCTTGAGGCAGCGCAAATTATGTTTCAGAGCAGAAAAAGAGAGTCTGGAGCAGGAGTGGCAACGCGTAAGTATTATACATATACTCAATTATTTAGTATATGCAGGGTGTCCTGGCTAAAATGGACCAATATTTAAAAACAACCAGAGTATTCTTCCAAATTGAAATAAACTGAATGTTGTCAGTGGTGTAAAGTACTGCCTAGTATTTTTTACATCCTACCTACTTTAATAATTCGTAGAAATAATGAACATGCAGCAGAATAAACCCTTTGCTGTTTTTTGGTTCAACTGGCGCAGCAGTCACATCACTGGATTTGGACTCCCATCAAAATGTGCTCACAGCAGGCGGGATTCGACTCAGCATCCTTGGGCATAGTAGCCAAAAGCCACAGAGGTACCACAGGGTGTAAAAAACAGTGGTGAATTGCAAGTGATGTTGCATGTGAAACACAGCTAGGCAAGTTCTTCTATTTGAGCATAATAACAAGCTTTTTCGTCCAAGAGCATGAAAACAGCGAGCAGTCTTCAGCAAAAATTGGGTCCATGTCTCCCATGCAACAATAAAAAAAAGAAGAAATTAGTGTCACAGAAATGTTCACAACCGATAATTGAATGAGTGACTACATGCACTATGCTGAAGTTTTTAAAGTTGCTTTTCTAGAGCTTTTAATAGATTCTCTTTGTGAACTCTGCCTCATACATTTGCCTGATTTTTCAGAAGAAAGTCTGCTGCAAGACTGCAGTGAGAATGAAAGAATAATGCAAAATAAATGCCCACATGCCCAAGACTTTAAAGACGAAAAAGACTGTGCCTATTAAATTTAGGAACAAAGTTAAAGATTGATGAAAGACCCAGATTTTTTTGACAAAAATTAAAAGTATGAATCACTGTTATTAGGATTCCACTAGGACAGCATTAAGCAGTGTTTTTATGAAACTGGTGACATACAAATACTGTAGTAATACGTACTGGCTACAAAATAATCTGACTAGTGCAGCTACAACCCAAGAACGCAAGAACCCAAGAACGCAGCGGCAAATACCCCTCAAAGAGAAAGCCCTCCAACCAATGGTGTCAACCGATTGTCATGATGTTGCAGCTAATCAGATTCCATGCAGGCACCTGCCAGTCACCAGCGATGTCATGCTAGGAGATCAGCCGCAATACCATAAGAACCGGTCGAAGCCATTGGCTGGAGAGACTCAATTGAGAGGCATTCGCAGCTGTGTTCTTGAGTTGCAGCCGACTATAGTAAGGTGTCATGCTATGAGAAAGGTTTATTGCATCCAAAAGCATAGGCTGCAACGTCACAGGGAGACAGTCTATAAATACTTTGTGTAGCAAAACAGTGGGTCAGAGTACACTGTAGAACAAAAATGCGTGCAGATCAGAGGACAAAGAAACAGTATCTTTTAGAGCATATAATGAGTCATCTAGACTTGCTTATCATCATATCTTTAGTGTCAGAATTCTATGCTTTAAATAAAAAACAAGTGCAACTGAAAAACTGTTATCAGTTTAAAAGTAGAGCCATTCTACATGCATGTACCACATGGTATTAAAAAACAGCTGTATACAATGCACGAGACATATACTCAAGCCCTAGGCAGCCCAAAAAGTCTGTTAACTGTTGGATTTGATAGTCTCATGGGCCCAGCACAGCGATACCAAGCTAGAAACATGTTATTGACATGACCACTGTTTGTCTCTATGCGAACATCAGGTCATATAACCAATGCCCCAAAGTACGTGTGTGCACTAAGGTCTCCTTTTGTTGAGAACATTGTGCAAATCTCAAATCTTAGCACAATCACAGCATGCAGAGTAAAATTAAAGAAAAAAGAACAAGGTGTCACCTTTCTCGTCAGTCTTGTCGCCTGTGCCATCAATGTGCTGGTTCTCAAGCGCGTTTGTCACAGCTGAAACTTGAGCTGAACCTAGCTCTTCTCCATCGGCCTCTTGAGGAGCTAAACGACAAGATTGAGAGATAAACAATGGGGTCAGAAAACAAAGGTGCGCGACAGGAATCAACCTCAGCAGTGTCAGATAAACGGAGAAAAATCCACATATCCAACAGCAGGTGCGTGTTCCACAAAATTCAGCTCCACCTGCATTTGAGGTCTCCCACTGCGTCTTATTTTTAGCATTCCCGGGTAACCAAACACACAAGGCGGCCCGGCCCGCAATGAGTACTCAGTACGCCGGGTCAACAGTTGCAAAACTTAATGCGCTGTGCATGACAATTGTTTACTTAATAAGGAAGACGTACTCCGGGCCCTGATTGTGGAGTGCGTTTTCGTGTGACTGAACAAAGTACGGCAGATCCAATCATCAGCAAAACGAAGCCATGTGGGGTGGCGGGACTCCGGTCGGCGGGGGTTCCTAGACCTCACCTTTCTTCTTCTTCTTCTTCCGTTTCTTTTTCTTTTTGGCGGCGTCCTGTGGTCCGACGTCGTCTTCGGCGTCGTCCTCCTCGTCGCCATCCTCTACAATCTCCTCTTTTTCGTCCACATGTTTGCTTCCGTGATCTTGTACCACAGCCGCCATTCTTGATTACAGTGCACCGGTTCACTGCGGCGTGGCGCCTCGCGCGTTGGTCGTCGCGTGAGATTCGCAAATTTCGCGCGCACCGCTTGCTGGCTATTGCTTGCGACAAATTTGAGTTGCTGGCAATCAAAAATCTTATCAACGCTTGGCAACTGAACAGATGGTTAAAACGTAGCACTGTAAATGCTCCGACTATCCAGGCGGTTCAGATTTATAAATTCAAAACCTGTTTTCATTCAATGGTGCGGTAATATGACAAGTTGCTTTTCTGTCTTATGTATGAAATATGTATCAGCGGAAAATACACAAGGGCAAGAAACATGCAATCCTTCTCAGGATTGACACAAATGACATCCGTTTTGTCAGTTTCGGTTTTGAAGAAGCAGCTGCTGGCGGATGAAGGACATCAGTTCCGCAAGATGATTGCATCATGGCCTGAGCGTGACCCTATGCAATGACAACGAGAAAAGAAGAGAATGATTGCATCTATCTTCATGCCATCGAACATGGGAGTGATCAAAACGAATTCTCTTTCAAACAGGCCACAGATGCGTGGACCGTAGACCCGTGTTGCAGACGGCAGTACGGCACCGTGCGAACGCGATTGGACTTCAGTTGCAGTTCGTGCCTGAGCCATCGTTGCTACTACTTGGCGATGGCGCAGCGCGTTGAGCACACACGACCCACACATGAATTCACGCGAAAGCGTAGTAATGTGCCAGCACCTGGTTTGTTGGAAGTTCCCGTCACAGCGGAGGCATATTGCACTGCACTGTTCAAGTTGGATGCCTTAATTAGTTTGCACGGAAAGTCACGACGCCATCTAAAATTTCCAAATAACTTACCCCTCTTACCCTCCTCCCCAAGCACGTATCCAGAGATTTTTCCGGGAGGAGCTCAGGGTAACTTTCTGTATAAGGGGGGGGGGGGGGGGGGCAGGTACATGCCCAAATAGAGCATTGCCAAGAGAAGCGTGAGGCGGCGCTGAGGTTTACTTCGGGAGGGGGGGGGGGGGGCTCGGCCTCCCTTTAGATACGTGCTTGCCCCCTCCCCCACCTAAATCAAAGAATCCATCACAGCTGAATCGGTGCCGTCGCACATGGGCATTGGAAAGAGCTAAAGTATTGGCGCACGCACCGACACCCTAACAACCTGGGTAATAACCCAGCTAAAACCCTGTCAATTCAGCCAGGGACACCACAGAAGCAAGCCCACCACGCTCGATTCTGAAACACTAGGCAAGGGGCGTTGCAATTTTTTCCCGCAATCTTCTTCAGAAGACAGACTAGAAGGTGCTACCATAAACCTTGGGATGCCTGTGCTCAGAGTCCGAAACACTACGCTCCTTAGGAGTACATTAAAATCCCGGAGCGAATGATGGTGTACGTCCTCGCAAAATCAGAGTCCATTTATTGGTTGTATAATAATAAGTGGCTGGCAGCATAAATATCAGTAGGGTTCCAAAGCAGCCACTAGACTGAATCCACAAAATAAAGACTGCAATGAAGGGGAAAATAAAGAAAACGTAATGTCGCAGTCTGCGGTTTACACACGCGCGCTGCGACTGCATGCACATAAAGCAGACACGGAATGTGGGTCCAGTATTATGCTTTGACTGTTGCGACTTGCTGAAGCGTTCAAGTTTTTTTTTCTTTAACGGTAGCTAATTAACACGAAGTTGTGAAAACACATTTAGAGCGCAAGACAAAACCGCATGTCATGAACGACAAGACTTTGATTCATCGCACTTATAAGATGCATAGAATTTAACACGAAATATTATGTACGGAATCAAACAACACGCACGCAGTGATGTATTTCAAGAAGAAAAGTGCGAACAATTATATTGTTCAGCATTCGCTATTGCTACTTAAAGAATCTTTCGTTCACGACCTGCTGTTCCAGGGTCTGCCTTTCGCGGATGATGGCGTACGTGGGGCCGTCAACGACTATTTCCATGGCGTGGTTCCTGGAGGCGAAGTTAGACGACATGCAGAATCCGTACGCCCCCACGGTGAGGATCGCGAGAACGTCTCCCTGCTCCGTCGCCGGAAGATAGCGGCCAAGGCCAAATGTTTCGGCTGGACCACTCCCTGGACCCACAATGTCGTAGAGCTCCGTCCTCTTGGTGGGCCCATCGCGGACATTCCTGATGTCGTGGTAAGACTCGCACAGCACCGGCGTCACCAAATCGCTCAGGCCGGCGTCCACGATGAGGTAGTTTTTGGACGCGGTCTTCTTGACATACTCCACTCGCGTCACGAGCACAGCGGCGTTCGATATCAGGAGACGTCCCGGCTCGCAGATGACGCGCAGTTCTCTTTTCTCCACGGGTTCGGTGAGGTGGCGGATCCAGGCAACCGGACCAGGAACATCATCGTTGACTCGAAGTGGTACTCCGATTCCTCCCCCGATGTCGACGTGCTTGAGGACGATCCCTTTGCCCTTCAAACTGTCCACGAGACCCACTATCTTGTCGGACGCCTCGACGAAAGGCTCGAAGACCAGAACCTGAGAGCCGAGGTGGTACTTGACTCCAACGAGCTCCATGAACCTGGACAAGTGGACCCTTACGCAGGCGTCCTCGGCCTCCTGGAGCGGGAAGCCGTACTTGGATTCCACCATGGACGTGGCCAGATGAGGGTGCGCGCGGGCGTCCACCTCGGGGTTGACTCTGATGCCCACAGGAACGACTTTGTTACTCGCCCGAGCGATTTCCTCAATGCGCTCTAGCTCCTGCCACGACTCGGCGTGGATGCAGAGCACATCGTTGGCGATGGCCTGCGAAATCGCGGCCCTCGTCTTCCCGGGTCCCGCGAGCACTACTTTCTTGGGGTCGCCTCCTATCTTGAG
Organism: Amblyomma americanum; assembly: GCF_052857255.1. Taxonomy (NCBI): domain Eukaryota; kingdom Metazoa; phylum Arthropoda; class Arachnida; order Ixodida; family Ixodidae; genus Amblyomma; species Amblyomma americanum. The sequence goes on along the minus strand of NC_135503.1, from coordinate 43,404,436 downwards.
CACTCGCCGAAGCTCTTCGACGTTGGAAACGACGAAGCCTGTGCCCAGCTGTTTGAATATGCTGATGATGCCCAGAGAGTAGTTGGATCGGACAGGGTAGCATATGATGTGCTGGGGGTACTTGAGACCTTCCAAAACCGTGCGGAGGTTTTCTTCGATCTTCCTCTTGGAGTACACGTAGAAAGGAGTTTGGTACCGATCCGCCAGCGATGCCAGAGAAACGTGGTCCACGTGTAATACGCCGTTTCTATACGACTCCATGTCGAAAATTACAAACAAAATGTCCCGAGTTGCTGGCGGGCCAGATATAAAAAAATTGACGCACTTGCAAAAAGATTGGGTACGGCCGAGAGCTGCGGTCTCCTGTAAAAACTTCTCTTCAATGCAATTTAAAGGTCACATCAGAAGTCACGTCCGCAGGCCAAGCATGAAAGTGTGCGTTGGCGCCACTCACAGATGGGCGGCTGCACGTTCAGGCCTCCTAGCTAGCAGCCCCCTTCCAGTTGACAGGGAACCGCGCGACGACGTATTCTTGGGAGCGGCGTCTTGCTCGAGTCGTTCGTTGCCCTCGGACTTGGAAGATTAGACCTCGTGATCGTCCCCAGCCAAAATGCCAGATCGCGACGAACAGGCCTAACCGCCCAACGCAGACTCATCAGAAGAACGCGCGACACGCGCAGCCGTTCCCTTCTTTCTCTTTTTCTTCTGGTCGTAGCAGTAGCTACCAGTTTTTTCCTAAAAGCGCTGACGGTGACACAGAGAATGTTAGTCCAAAAATAGTGCGGTGAACGAGGGCAAAAATATCGAAGAAATGAGTAACTAAAATATGGACAAGTGGCAGCAAGAAGAAGCAGATCCGCTTGCCTGCCTTTGCTTGTAACTTATGAGCCCTTCTTCCTTTATTAATGGGAGGGGGGTATTTAGCATTATTTAACTTAGTGCATTTATAACCGCTCTTCTTAAAGAAAGAAAACACACTGCACGCTTATTTTTGTGGTAACGCGATCGAATTTCAAAGAAAGCTGGGGTGGTGCGAGAGAGAGAGAAGAAGCTTTACTAAGATGAAAAAAAAAACGATTTTGTTGTCCTGGTCGGGCCTCCTATTATACAACAGCAGGCCAAGCATCAGGCTGCAGTCGCCCACGAACGGCGGACCAGCAGAAGATGGTGGCTGGGCAAAGGGATGGACCACCAGTGGTCCCACAAGGCCCTTGAGGAGTGGCGGATGGACGGATGGGGGTTGCTGGCACATTCCCAGACCATGCGGTAGGGTGTCGGGGGACCTGCGAAAAAGCTGCGTGCTGGAGGGGTGCAGGTGGGGTGACGGGCATGTCGGTTTTCAGGTGAGGAGAACGTACCCTGTCTGTCGCCAACTGTAGCTGTCAATATAAGACAGCTTCCTGCCCCGATATGCTAATGCCATTCAGAGTCTTTAGTAGTTCTGAGCAGGAGTGTAGGATGTCTGTAGATTTTATGCCTCTACACTCGCATTAGCGCCACGGGTAAGCTGTGGTGTCTGCTGAGAGCCTTTTGCTGGGTGTGTTGAAGTAGCCGGGTGCAGTGATCAGTCCCGCATGGTCGCTCGTCCAGGGGTATCCAGAGGCTTCCGGCGTGACAGGAGCAGCGAGGGAGCCGGGGTGACTGGAGCGATGCCAAATGCAGACGCCTGTCGGACTCTTCAGTATTTCAAGGTACGGCAGTGGGGTGTTGTGGTAAGATGCGTACGTCACGCATAGACATGTGCGCGGTCACTCATCGGTTCATAATCCGTCTATATAGGGCGTGTGTGCGACTGCCGCGTTGACGATGTTGGGGTGGCCACGTGCAGTAAGCAATGATCGTGTGTTGGGGTGGGTGTTTTGGATGTAGGGTTGGGTTAGGTTTGGGCTTTTTTATGGCGCATAATTGGGTGTTGACCTAGGTTGGCCATGTGGTTTAGTAAGGCAGTTCAGCGGTTTGTATGTATATGGCTGTCCGGGTGAGGGAGTGCAGCATGCGCGGATGACGGCGACGACACCATCTTTCCGGATGACACTCATACAGCTATCGCTGTAAAAGAACTGCCCCTGACAACGCGAAACAATGTCTATATGGGTAAATACCGGGTACGAAGACAAATCATTTTTTGAAAAAAAATAGAGAAATGCACTTCTTTGCATTAATATGCACATTTCGAACACCAGCACAGCTATGTAAAACGCTGAACGTCGTAGCGATATGAGACGAGGTGCGGAGATGGAGACGTCCAGGATTTGGAAATCACCTTTTTTCCTTCCATCGTAAATTGAGGGGAATTGAAGGAAATTATCGCCTGTAGACTGCACATACTCATCCTCACCTATATTTTTTTATTATTCCTCAAAGGTGCTTTGCGGTACATTACATGAGGAGTGCGGAAAATAAAAGGACATATTACATATAGTACACTAGACTATATTACACTATACTAATACTACGATATATATACTACAGTACATTATAGTACATGATTACAATGATGGACAGTCGTTTGCATTGATGAACGCGCTTCCTCGATGGAGGATTTGAATAGTCGCGCTAGTTGATGATGGTCGCCACTTCAGCCGGAAGGTCATTCCGGTGGCGGGCAGTCAAAGAAAAACGATTGCCGAAAAGTTGTGGTATGGGCGCATTGCGTATGCAGAGCATTGGGTTGGCTATGGCGGGAAACGTGACGAGTACGTGCGATGATTTGATTGTGTGCGGGAATGTTGTGAAGGATCTCGTGATACAAACGCGCTGGGTTACGACGGGTGACGAGTTTAGGTAACTGTAATTGATATTTCAGTCCTGAGATGCTGGTATGATAAGTGTAGTCGCATGAGATCTATCTGGCGGCGCGATTCTGAACTGACTTAATGGTGGTAAAGCGATAGCGTTAAGGAGCTCGTGTCGTAGAAAATTCGGCGTCGTCGTCGGCGCCGCTGACCGGGAGCTAAAAATCCGCGAAAAATCCCAAGAGAAGCAACCTAGGAGGCAGGTAGGTCACCTACGTCACGTGACCATGTGGCGTCATTAGAACCTGCCCACCGGAATGTGATCAAACGGGGCACCGTGGCAGTTAAACTAATGCCTAATCGCGTGAGGTTGTTCGGGAAGAGCATTATGGGTCGCACAAGCCCCACCGGTGGCAGCACTTGTCATCACAGGGAAGTGGCACATCGCTTAACCGCTGCACCACAGGGAAGTTGCACATCGCTTAACCGCTGCACCACTGCACCAGGAGTGGTATGAGAACTCAAGCGATCTATGAATGTTAATTAGGGATATGACCTACTCCGCATGAATGGACATTAACCCATTAACTCTATAGCGGTCATACTATTAAAGAGGAGCATAAGTATCCCCTCCAATTTTTAATCAGGTTAGCTTCATAGGGATACCAAACACAGTTAGCATATTCAAGTTTTGGTCTGACGAAAGTCTTGTGGGCTAGTGTGTTCGGAGAACTGGGTGCTAAAGCAAGGCTGCGCAGAAGGTACCCAAGGACACTTTGCAGAGTTGGTTATATGGGGGACATGGTCAGTACAGGTTAGATCGCGAGAAATGTGCTTGTAAGAACTGAAGGACGAAATTAATGGTGTATATAGACGCGATATAGTTAAGACGACGGTGAAACGAAATAAATGAGGTCTTGGCAATATGAAGAGACATAAGCAATGTGTTACACCAATGTTGTACTTCTTAAATATCTTTTTGGAGGGTGATGACATCTGACGAATTTGCTATGGGACGATATATGGCACAATAATCAGCAAACAGGCGGATGTTAAAAGAAATACTAAATGGCAGATAATTAATATAAGTTGAGAAAAGTAGAGGACCTAGTACCGTGTTCTGGGGGACTCCAGCCTCCACGAGTGAAATGGATTTTGAGTGACAATTAGCATTCACAAACTGATAATGGTCAGTTGAAAAGGCACGGTTCCAGTTAATGGTTGACGGGTGTCGATTCAGATCGAATAGCTTGTATATTAAGCCTTTATCGAACGCCTTTTTGAAATCGCGGAAAAGAGCATCACATGGTATATTGCGGACGAAATATATGAGTAAATTATGTAGAAAGTGGGCAAGCTATGTTTCACGTGAGTGACCTCTGAGGAATCCGTGCTGATTAGGATGGAAGGAATTTACAGACGTTAGAAAGGTATCGACATGCGAGTACAAAATACGCTTTATGATTCTGCAGCAAACACAGGTGAGTGAATCTAGGAGATTATTGTACGGGGATGAACGGTCACCTTTCTGAACACTGGGATGACTTTACCGATCCGCCAGTCACGTGGTAATGATCCTGGTGTGAGTGATTGTTGAAAAATTAGTGAAAAGATGACGCTGCATATATGTTTAGTACTCTTGGGCACTTCTGTATTAATGTCATCAATATCAAAGGACAGATTATTCTTTAATAAACCAATACTTTTAGCAATGCCACGGTGTTCACATGAAATGCTTTCCATGAGTGAATGGTCAAAAAATGGGATGTCAAGAAAGTTATCCGGCAGGTTCATTGGTGAAGACAAGAAAATGCAGAGTTGAGTACCCTTGCGACGTCAGATTCAATTATGTAAATTTCGGAATCAACGCAGAGGGAAATGACGTCAGATTCATGAGGCTCAATGATTTTTCAGAGATGCTTGGGATTTTTTGTTTTTGCAACATTGATGAAAGGTGTTGCAAGAAACGTTCCTGTATTGCTTGGGTGTTGTGTTTTTCGACGCTGTTACTCGTTATCCGTGCTGGGAAAGACTTAGTAAGCTTAGCCGTTCTAAATAAGTGTTTTTTTTTTTCGTGTTGTTTAGCCGTTTTAAAAATGGGCTAAACAATAGAGAACGAGCTCGCTCGGTTATGGCTACGAATGGCAGACAAAATGTTACGAGGGGCTAAAGTTCGGAGCGAAGCGGAAAACTGGGTGCGAAGTTATGGAAGAATGTTGCTAGTCCACCATTTATACTTGCGCAATCGCCTTTATCATAAATGGTAATTATCTGTCGAATGATTTTGTGATTCATCATGCTGCAGAGACCATAGTGTGACCTGCCACACGATCGCTGAGGCCATACATACAAGTTACAAAAGAAATGTTATCGGGATGAATAATTAGAAGCTGGTTCAAGACGTTGGCGGGGTGATCTGTGACGCGCATAGGAGTGGTATATCTAATTGTGTTAGACCGAGGGTGAAGCATGTATTCGGGAATTTGCTTGATGGAGTTCATTTGGTTGGCATAGACACGGTATCAGGCAAGTTTATCAACGCAAAGTTGAAATGACAAAAAACACGATAGGTGTGCTTTAGTGTGTAGTGGCTATGGGGCTAAGTGCGTCATGAAAGAGGAGTACACGAAAGAACCGTCACTACTGGGTGTAACTAGGACGATAGGAAAATTTGCTGTGCAAAAAAGCGGAATCATTTCAAGCGTGAATGGAGCGTTTAAGCCAGAGCAACGCAGTTCAAATTTCGTGGCGATAAGCACACCATCACCCCGCAAGCTTTCGATTCTGTCTTGTAAAAAATATCAAACTAGATAGTAAAGGCAGAATCCCAGAGTCACGAACGTTTCAATTAAACCATGTTTCAGGTAGTAAAACAATATCAGAAGAGGACAAAGGAATTAATCTGCATAACCAATCTCTGTAAAGAATAATACTACGAATATTGGATAATAAAAACGACAGACAGTATAGGTCAAGATGGCTGGTTTTTGCGCTGTGCTGTGACTGGTGGCTGGTTTTTGAGTTCGATAGCTTTGCCAGAAGCATGGTGAAATACATAAATTTTGTTTTCCGAGAGAAGCCTGTATAATAGCCACTTAAATTAGGTATTTATCTCTATATATTCCAAATTCTACGAGGCTACATCACTGAAAATACCAATAACCAGTCTCGGTTTCTTCCCTCGATTATTTGCCTTTATAATCCAAGTCATAAATATCAAAGTGGCGTGGCCCATTCTTCACGTCATCAATCCGGTCAGCCAGCGTCGAGACGAAATCCTTACATTAGAAGAGGTGGAAACCTCATGAGGTTTCGATTTCATGAGGTCGACCTCAACCTCACGTCGCGAGGTGAGGTTGAGGTGAGGTCGGCGACGGCTCAAAATTTTGTGAGTGAGGTCAACATTTCAGACCTCGACCTCACACGTGAGTTTAAGGTTGAGTGAGGTCGCCATTCAGTGAGGTCGAAATTTTGAGGTCGAGACTTTTTGCAGTTGCCACGTCTTACTCCAACGAGTGCCGCTTCCGAAGCGGAGTTGGAGCGCACCGCCGTAGTGTTCGTGCAATGACGCTTCGTGTTCGGTTTCCCTTATTTGGACAAACAGATGCCGCAGTCCGCTCTTAGCTTTTGGTGCTGCGCCGTAATGTCCGTTCAGACCGAGCCTACAGGAAGACGCACCCCTCTGGTCTTCCCGGAAGGAGTGCTGCTGTCACAGCACGCCACTCTCCCTCCCCCTTGCCCCGCTGGCGTAGCACCCGCTGGCGTAGCACTGCTTGCCGGTCGGCTCTAACTCCCGGGAGCGGGCAAAGCACGTAACTCACGTTGACCCGCGGTAGCTTTGTTTGATGCCGCAAACAAATAAGTTCAGTCCAACAAGCACGTAATAAATTCGTCGCAGCGCGGATGGCCCCAAGAAAGACTGCTTCGTGTTCATGCTTGTTGCCGGCGCTGACGTCATGGCTCTTGCCTTGCAGTCGAATAAAGGGGATCCTGCTGTACATTACAAGCTGACTTAACAGAAACTGGAGTAGTCGGCACAGGCGAGAGAATGTGATTCAGGTGGTTCCTAACATGGACACCTCCTGATTTGATTCAAAAAGCACGAAGCCAGAAAAACCTGTATAACACCGTAGAAGCTTTTGATCGGTGACTTCCGCTTTCGAATCTCATACTGATTCTGCATATTCCCGTTCCGTAATGCAAGCAGATGCAAATATAATATCACTTTTACATCCTTCCAAATAACCTCTCTTTTGGTCTCCGGTTCCTTGTTCCTTCTCGGAAATTCACATATGCCGAAACACCGCAACACGAGGCGAACCCACCAGCATAGCGGTGTGACAGCGGTGAAAAAATGCAAAACTATAATGAATGCATAATGATGTGGTAGCTGTTTATTTTTCGTTTTTTTAATGAAGATGTATAAATAGAACTCATTATGTGCTGGCGCTGTGCTGCCGAGCCGATGTTTCAAACCTTCTAATATGACGTTTAATGGGACACACTGTTGTTCGCTTCTGTTTTTAATGTGCGATTTTTGTTTTATGTTTTAATCATTATCTTTTTTTTCTCGTATGGGATCAGTTATGTTGACGGCCTGCCTTGCAGACGACCAGCCACTATAGGTTATCTTTCCTTTAACTGTTTAGCAGAGACCCATCGTTCACCTCAAAAGGCTTCGCAGAATGCTCGCGCGGTGCTCGTGGGTAAAAAACGTCGAAGATGCTGGCGTACCATTCATTAGTTCAGTTTTGAAGGAAAACAAGTGATTGACTTCCAGCAGCTGGTCTCAGACTGGTTGACGAAATGGCACCCAGAATTTCATTGAGGCGTATACGTATTTAGGCGTTTTTTTTTTTGCCCCGGGTTGGAGGGGTGGTAGGGAGGGGGGTCTCGGTAAAATTTCGCTGCAGGGAAATTTGAGCGGAGAGCCATGGGGCTCTTAGCAGCTTGACAGAGAGAGCGGTTCACGCTGCCCACTCTAGGCCAGTTGTTTGGACCTGTGTGATTTTAATAGTTAGCAGAGTGTTCGAAGACGTAATCTAGCCCTTTCTTTTAAAATGCTGCGGGACCACCGAGTCATCGGAGAATTCCCAGGATTTTGAAACCATTACCATCGCCACCTGGAGGGAAGTGGCAGAAACGGGGGAGGGTCTTGACCTCCTAGGAACCTCAACATCATCATCCTTAATTATTAGCTGCAGGTATTTTTATTTTAATGCACAATAATTGTCTTCGGTTGCTGGGTAATGTACAGTATTTAATAATTATTTTGGCAACTTTTAATTTGGTAGCGGTATATCAGACTTCCCCGCGCTCATAAGGATACACTGTTAGCATCATCATCATCGCCATCATCTCGAGAGTCAAAGGAATGTGTCGTTGCATGATCTTTGTAGTATGTCATACATGAGAACTGGCGCGTTTACTTGCTGGACAATCCGAATATCATTAGTGTGGACTGGGTTGTGGGCACTCTTTGTGGTGCGTCATGCACGCATGTGTAGTAATGTGGGATCGATATGAATCATGAAATGAGGGTGGAAGTAGGATGAATGGGGCCTCGTATGACGAGAAATTACATCGTTGTCACGTGAGTAGGTATGATGAAGCGTCGTCACGTGACTAGGTTTAATGGCACATTACACCACTGTCACGTGACCTGGTATGACGTCACACTCGTATTATGGCATCAATAATTATACTAATTAGTCTTAGCGTCACCTATTTATAATAATTAGCTTTAATTATGTGACGTCATTATCTTCGTCGCGTGACTAGTCGGCTCGTGTGTCACATGGTGCCGTTTCTTTCTAACACTTTTTTGCGAATATGACCTTGAAAGTGAGCCATCTAAAGCTTTCGCATTAATAAAAGAAGCCGCTCGCTTCTACCCAGACATAAATAAAACGTGCCTCTGTTGGTGTACTACAGTCGCAGCTTGTAAAGTGTTTTCGAAGGCAACATACAGAGGACTGAAAAGAGCATTCTCGCTATGCCGAATAGAGCGAGAAAATCGAAATACGCTGATATGCGTCTGCATAACCGTCGCATTGGAAAGTACACCGACGACCAGTTTCTTTATATTCGGTAACTACTCTCAAGCCTGAAAAGAGTATCGTGACCCGACCGCGGCGGCAGCGTTTCGATGGAAGCGAAACGCAAAGGCGCCCCTGTGCTGTGCGATGTCAATGCACGTTAGAGATCCCCAGGTGGTCGAAATTATTCCGGAGCCCTCCACTACGGCACCTCTGTTTTCCTTTCTTCTTTCACTCCCTGTTCCCGGGTCCGAACCCGACCGCGGCGGCTGCGTTTTTATGGAGGAAAAACGCTAAGGCACCCGTGTGCTGTGCGATGTCAGTGCACGTTAAAGATCCCCAGGTGGTCGAAATTATTCCGGAGTCCTCCACTACGGCACCTCATTCTTCCTTCCTTCTTTCACTCCCTCCCTTATCCCTTCCCTTACGGCGCGGTTCAGGTGTCCAACGATATATGAGACAGATACTGCGCCATTTCCTTTCCCCAAAAACCAATTAAATAAAAGGAGTGGAGAGGGTGGATTTCAACTCAAGCATATATTTGCCTCTCCGGCCTTCATTCGTTGTGCCATTTCGGCAAGATTTTGATTAGGAAGACCAGGATTATTCTACGTCACAAGCTAATAAAAGTAACTTTAATACGTGATGAGGCATGAGCTTCGTGGGCTCTGCAGTAGAAACAAACAGTGGCTGCTGGGACGCTTAGCAAATAGGCAATGACAGTTCTTTACCTGCCCAACGGAGAAGTTAGGTAGGTTAGCGATACCCATCATAGACGTGCAGCCGAGCCCACTAAAAAATGCGTCGGTGTAGTGCTTTTATTGGCCTTTGGCGTTGGTGACATCTTGGTCGCAGTTCCAGTGGCCAGATGTGAAGACAGCCGGGACTGATGACCCAGATAGGGTATTTAGAGTTGTGCACATTTGTACGCGCAACCGGCAGACGATGCAGCAGGTTCCATGGGACGCAGACTCGCGGAAGCACCGATATTTATGGCGTGGAGTTGAAGCGCACACCGGGGGTAGCGGTGCAGGGACAAGGGCGTGATTGGCAATGTTATCGCTGAAGGAGTCCAGAGGCTGAGTCCACGAGAAGCCAAGGCACACTCTAAACAAAAAGGAGTAAAAAAGGAGTAAAATGTCCTCTAGAGCACTCCCTTTAAAGTGTAGGGTATGCTGTCCAAACCCTGGGGTAGATTTCCATCACTCAAAAATTAAGGAGTACTTAAGGCTGGCAACGGAAACAAATTCCCTCTTCAAAACATGCGAAGTTCTAGCAGTTACGAAGATTTTAACATACTTTTCAGTCGCTCCTCCTTGCTAACTTTATTAGCTCCGGCTCCGCGTTTAAAAGTCTCTTCCGATTGCCTATACTGCATCAAGTTACAATGGGAATATACCTCCGTTGACAAAAGTAAGCATTCCGTTTATTTAAAGATCGAAATTTATTCCGGAACTTGGGCAGCATACCCTGTCCCTAAAAGAGAGGGCGCTAGAGGTCATCTTGCTATCCTCCTACTCTCGTTATATAGGTTTATTCGTGCTTAGAGTGTAACGCACTATGAAGAAATGAGGTATATATTAGTGATGCCCATCGTACACGTGCTACCGAGCCCATATCTTCACCATTTCCTTTTCCCCTCCCACTTCATGTTCCTTCCACTTTCCTCCACTCTTCGCCGACTCGGTGAATAACTGCGGGTCTGCCTCGCTGAGTAGACCGGTTAAGGAAAGCGGCAATAGTGTTTTATAGGGCTACATAGGGCTTGCCAAAAAGCATCGCAAGCCCTATGTTAAATGCGGAAAGGAGTGGTTTATTAAATTACACTAACATGTGGAAAGGCCTATACTGGCCAAAACTGTACGCAGCATAAATGATCCTGCAAAACGCATGAGCGCACACTAAGAGATAGTTATAAAAACACGAATTTGACTGAGCATTGCAGAACATGCGCATGCAGGCCTCGCCTTCATGAGATTAAGAGTCTTGGCAGGGACAGCAATGCTGAGGTGCGCGAGCTAATGGAAGCCTTTCGGACAAAGACTTCGCATAACTGCGTCAGTGACACGTCTGTGGTCTTGGGTAAATAGCGAGTCAGCCTTATTGAAATCTTTATTGTAGGGTGTGGTGATGCATGTTTACCAGTCATGCCGTGGGAGTATACCTGATGCGCATGCGACGAATTTTGTCTTATATAAGTATGGGTAGATGTAATCCACTGAATAAACCAGTTGTTAAATTGCGCTCGTCCTGTCGGTCTTGTCTATGTGTGGTCTTTTGCGCGAAAAACCTGTCATGACGAATGAAGAATCTGACCAAAATAGCCCGATAACTACAATTGCTTAAGTATTATGAACTTTGTCACCTTCTCTGAAAGTTAAACCGTTGCCAGGATAGTGTATGTCCAGAAAATAAAAAAAATGTATATGGATTAAGTTCAAGGCTGTTTGCTTCTTTTTGGACTCTTTCAGTCAACTCGTCACGTCAGTAAAGCACTTGACGGGTGCTCCGACCTGAAAACCATTTCTGAAAAGGATGTCATTGCATTTTTTTAGGCGTTTTCTCGCGTCTTGATCGTACTTCAAGGTGCAGGGTCAATTCGCCATGCATGCGTAACGTCCAAGGCACTCCGCTTATACATTATTGTACTGCATGCTACGTGTTTTAGACTGGATGTTTTCGACCGCCTTTTTCGACGACGGACTGGCGAACGTGCTCTCCTCTCCATCTGCGTACAAAGCGACTGACCAATGGTGTCACTCTGTTATCAATGACGCAACAAGTGTCGCTTTGGTGACGCCAACAGAAGACACATAAGATGGAAAGATACTGAGAAAAGCAGGAACCAAAAAAAGCGCTTCAGAGGCACATAGCCCAAGATTTATTGTATACAATTTGAACGCGGTTGCACAGAAGGAGGATATATACTGCAAATTAAATGCATGGTAAAGATCCGTCCCCTTAGCTCACTCATCAGCAGAACACAGCACTTATCAAATTAAATGATAACTAGATGGCTGAAAATATAAAGCTTATGTATAGGAAATATCTGTAATATTATACAGGGTGTTTCATCTTTGAGTTTACATAATTTTTAAAAATAGGCTTTTGAGTTAGAAGACCATTTTTTTTTCGGCATAGCATTGTCAGCGGTGTAGTACATCAAAAAATAGCTAAGACGTGCTAACAAGCATGCTGGTTATCTAATATTGAATAGTTACCTTTTTAACTATTACCGTTCGGCTCCTTAGGTTCTTGAGAGGCGTGTAGCACACCGTAAGTAATACCCATATCAATTTTCGAATTTCGAAAACGCGATACCCTCGGCGCTGTGACCCAACAAATTTCGGCTAAATCGCGCCAAAATAGATGCGCTTTCGAGAAGCTTGCAGGCAAAGCTATCTCTCCAGTGTACGTAACTCGTTCAAATAGCCAAAATTTGCTGGGCCACAGCGTTGAAGGCAACCGCGTTTTGTAAATTACAAAAACTGATATGGGTATTAATTACGACGGGCTGCACGTCTCTTAATAATTAAAGAGGCTGACAGTAATAGTTGAAACGTTAACTATTCAATATTAGTCAACCAGCCTGCTAGTTAGCACGTCCTAGTTGTATGCTAATGTACTACACCACTATGCCGAAAAAAGCGCTCTTCTAACTTAAATTTTTTTTTTTAAGAACTGTGTACTCTGAGGTGAAACATCCTGTACATACATCGGTGGGATAGAACACAGTTCGGTTGATAGCAATAGGGAGTATAGATAATCTTCAGTAGGTTCTAATAGACTGTCTGTAGTGGTGGAAGCTCCACAGCCACCCGGAGGAGTTTGTGAACCCTTGGTGTCACCCTTCATTTTCAAACAGATATAAAAGCTGGAAGGGAAGCGTCACGTTGTTTTCATAACCACGGCATATGCTGTCCGCCGCGAGGGTCGAGAGAGCGGATGAGAGAGATAGAGAGGCGACGAAAGGCCGAATGAAGAGGCAGGAGTCTCGGCGCCGCGTCGTAAGCGGGATCGCGCGCTTTCTCCAGATTGCGTGCTATCGTCGCGGTGGAGCTTCCCGATAGGGCCCCTCGCCAGTCACTCCCGCTCTTCTCTCGTAAGGGTGAGGGAGGGGTCGGATCCGAAGGCGCTCCTTACGACACGCTCGGCCAGTCGCTTTCAGGGGCACGGAGAGCGGAAAGCCACGACTGGAGACCTCAACGCTGACAGCCGCCCACTGAGCCGACATGAAGACGAGCCACGCCGTTGCTGCAACCGTACTTGTCGCGGTTGCTGCTGCTCACAGAGACGACAGGTCAGTACGTGTGAACGTGAACGCGGAAATGAGCGGTTGAGGTAGGTGGTTAGTCCTGTACACCCGTCACACACACAAAAAGGAAAAGTGAGAAGGCGCTCGGCTACTGATCAGAAGTTCCCGGGTTCGAACCCGACCGCGGCGGGCTGCGTTTTTATGGAGGAAAAACGCTAAGGCGCCCGGTGTGCTGTGCGATGTCATTGCACGTTAAAGATCCCCAGGTGGTCGAAATTATTCCGGAGCCCTCACTACGGCACCTCTCTCTTCCTTTCTTCTTTCACTCCCTCCTTTATCCTTCCCTTACGGCGCGGGGGTTCAGGTGTCCAACGATATATGAGACAGATACTGCGCCATTTCCTTTCCACAAAAACCAATTATTATTGTTATTATTAAGTTAAACGAGGAGGACGCAGGCCTGAATATTTTCAAGTTGTCCAAGACGCCGCAGACATCTAAAGCACGCGATCCTCGCCCCCCCCCCCCCCCCCCCACCCCCCCCCTCCTCATATTAATCACTTTTGCGAAACCGTAACAGCCAAAACTGCCCGCGCCTTTCTCCTACGCGACAGGCGCATGAGTACATAACATGCCGTGTACTAGAGTGCTCTGCCTTCTGTCCCTCTGCGCACGTCACAAGGTCTTACGAAGAGGATTTGCGTTTGAAATAATGCCATCGCTCTTCGCCCTCGCACGTCCTGAAGACTTGGAGCGTCACCTTTAAAATTAAGGCCACCTCGTGACACTCGCGCTTACGATTTATTACACTGCGCTTCGGTTTTTATTTATTTTTTTCGAACACTTATTTCTCGTCCTCCTCATAATAATTCATCTCTTCACGCTTTCAGGTAAGACAGACGAAACTTTTCCGAAGTGATCGAGGCGTCTTTCGTTCACTTATATATCCATATCTTACAGATCACTGGCTGTCCATCTAATGGGCAAAGTGAAGAAACGGTTCTGCAATCCATTAAGCGACCTAAAGGTCGTGGATAACAAAAACAAAAAATTTTCCACAAAACAATTTTTTTTTTTTTTTACGAAGACTGTGTCCCATCGAAGCTAACTACAGTGCTACATACGACATACCATTTGGCGTAAACAACGACCCATCTGTGTTGCGAAATGTGGTTGTTACAATGTATTTTGTTGATAGAAGCCTGTTTCGCTTAACAAAAAAAAAGGGGAGTGGGGGATACAGCTGTAAAATTGTTTCAGTTATTTGATGTGGCATTTTAAAGACAGACTGGGGTTCTTTTTCACAGTCAAACCTGAAGAATAAACCACAACTGCCTTTGTTCACTTGCAACCTCTCAAGAAGGCACCAAAGCAGACTCTTCTAAATTTAAAAGTTGGGGCGCAGTCGCTTTTCGGTAGTTTAACGCCATTTTTTTCATCTTTGTTTATAGGGTGCTCATATATTTTTCTCTTAATCTACTTTAACGATAAATAATCCATTTCGCAGCGCTCAATCAGTGATACTTTTCGCAAAAGCGAAACCCATCATCACTTTCGTTAAACATACCGCCGTGGAAGCGTAGACTTGCCTCTACGCATTTCCCTGTAGTTGAGCTTTACATTAGGATGCGACAACGGTATCGGGCCATCCCAGACCCTTTGTTGGTCATACTCGCGTGGAACATATTTCATATGACGTTCCCTCCATTCTTTTCTTACTGACATCAGATAGCTCGTTTTTTATTCAAAGCTGGCCTTCTGTTAGGCTAGTTTACGCTGGTTGTTGGGGGTGTGAGCTCAGTAGTCTCCGAAACGCAGCGGGGATCTAGTCTGAATGACTGAAACGCGGACGCACTCCTCCGGGATTTTCGGACGAAAACATGTGCCGAGTCGGCGCAGTACCTCGACGAATCCACCTTCTCTATACGGACTGCCATTCTATGCATTATGCACCCTGTTAGGCCGCTTCCACTCTGGTCATATAACTTCTTTACGAGCGAACGTAGCCGGCCATGCGAGACAGGCAGTTCTGTTGAGGGAAAGAGAGAAATTGAAAGAGAGAGAAAAGAAGAAACAGAAAGTGAGAGTGAAAGCTTTAGCTTTCATCCTTGGCGAAAAATTGGATTGCTGCTGCAGCAGAAAGGAGTGAGGGTCGCTATAGGAGGTCATCACTGAATCATCTTCCTTCGTTTCCGGATTCTAGTCGGTAAACATCGGTATGTTTGTTGAAGCCATAAGTACAGAAGCTCATGGTCTAGGCGTTGTTTGTGAAGGATTACCCCTTCTAAGAAGACCATTTAGGGATAAATAAAGAAAAGAGCGCTCGGTTTTTGAGGCAATTTCACCGGATAGCCGTGTACATAAGACAGCTTTGAGTTCCAGCTGTCGTTCACCCCGCGCAGACCCCGACAAAATTTCTGGAGTGTTTTAATAAATACTCCAAATTACTCAGCAACGTCAACTTTGAAATGTTTTTCGAAAGTCAAGAGAAAAAAAAAGCTATCAAAAAATGAACTTTTTTAGAAAATCAAGCGTAATAGTTCAGCTTTTTATTAACGAGGCATTGCAACAGATACAAAAGAAATAATGTTTCTTTTCAAACCAGGCAACCATTTGAAAAACGAATCGTTACTGGCTGCGGAAATATCGCACGCCTTGCTTAGTTTATTACACTTCAGTTTCTGCGCGAGTTAAGCATACAATATTTACGAAGGAAATAAAAAAATGGTATCGACCCCATACACTTATTGCGGCATGTAAACGTAATTTTTGTCTGCTGTACCTCGTCGCTGGAAACAAGTGCTACTTTGTGGCCGCGAATTCGATCTTAAATCGGTGGCCAGGACCCGTAGGCATGCTGCAAGATCTCCTTTACGGGACTGCATCTTTGTAGTGCTCATAGGTTACATATACAAAAATTGAAAAATAAAATACTCTATTCATGTCGGAACATACTAGGCTAGGTTCTCGAGAAGCCACGAATAAGAAAATCAACGTCTTCGGCTCTGAAGGCAATACGCGTTAACCTAAGCGGGCGCTGTTACGTAGTGCATAGTCTCAAATGGCATGGGAAGGGGGCGGGTGGTGCTAACGGGATGAGTGCGGTCTTTATTACAGAAGAGAGTGTGGGTAAGGAAACTGTTGTTCAAATACGGGGTCGACCACTGTGCGGAGGGAAGGCTTCAGGCCCGCTAACCTTCTCTCCGCGAGGGCACCGCCATGGCTATGGCCTCCTCTCCTCGAGTTCAGTGACACTGCGATTGTCGTAATCTCAAAAAGCCTTGGTGCACTTCACCACAACAAACATGCAATAGAAACCACATGCAGAATCGGTTTTTTAAGAACATTCTCGCACATTCAGTATGTGTTATTCTCCTTACCGCTAAACTCAAGACTACATGCTCACGACTATATTTTCTTTTAATTGAAAACATTCTGCGGAGACCGCAGCGGTGACCTAGTCGTTTGAGCATCCGCCTCGCATGCGGGAGGTGCTGGGTTAGATCCCCAGTGCCACCGGGTACACATAGATGATACAATGGGTACAAGCTTTCCCCTGTCTGGTGCTTGGCTTCTCTAGGGTGAAATGCTTAAGAAATGGGTCTTTGACCACACATTGAATAGACGAAAACATCTTGTGCCATGGCGCTCTTTGGCCGCGGATGCCCTTGCGGCATTAAAGTGCATCATTATCATCAAACTTACTGCGGTATGGTCTACGTAGTGCAATCAGTACTGGGAGATCATCTGCCATCATTCCATCCATGTCCATCATTCTTGGACAAAAATTTTGAATATTAGAAAACTAAGGTACTGGTATACAAATATTGAAGGTAATAGTTCAGTCTTCCGATATGTAGCAAAATCTTTTTTTTATAATGTTTCCATCACTCGCATTAGGCTGTTAAAACTGCCATATAAAACTAATGGGAACGCTTTTGACGATAGCAAAAACGTTAATAGCAAAAACATGCAAGCCGTGCCGACGGAAGAACTGCGGTTATGTTCACTGTTATAATGAAATCTTAAAATATATGAAAAAATTGATTTATAAACTTTTTCACGTTCAAAAATGTTTTTGTCTACAACTGTTGAGTTTGAGTGGCACAGAATCGATTTTTACTAAGAAAGAAAATTGGATGATGTTCTCATTTTGCCTCTAATGACTCACACACAAAAAAGTAATGATTAAATTCCCTCTCTTTGTTCACTAGTATTTTGATAGGAGCATCTCAGGTTGTTTGCTCTTCATTGCTTACCTGGCAATCACTGTCGACCTGAATCTTGAGATCGAGGTTACGGGAGTAGATGTTGTAAACAACTGATCTTTGTTCTCCATTCCTACTCCCTCAGGCGTCCCGACCGAGCCTTCGGTGACGACGAGCGAGCCGTGCCCGCAGCCACTGTGCAAAGGTCCGACGTGCCGCGGAACAAAGCCGGGTCCCGGAGGATGCCCGGTGTGCGACTGCCCTCCAGGCCCTCCGCTCCCGCCAGGATGCCCCGTGGTGCAGTGCGCTTGGGGATGCCGGCCTGAAGAGAGCGCTCCGGAGGGACGCTGTCCCGGATGTGTCTGTGACGGTGAGACTAGTAAATACACGCTCGGGGGGGGGGGGGGGGGGATTTCGGATGGATGCTGTCTGGCTTCTTCTCAAACATCTTCGAGCCACTACTTTCAGCGGCACCTGGTCCGTGGACCGGGTGTCCCCAGAGTGGATTGTGCATTATATACTGTCGATTAATTTTCTATTTTTCATTCGCTTCGTGGTACAGCTGCACCACCGTACGGAAACCGCGAGGTCGACGTTCCGTGCTTCTCGCCTTTGCTGCGCGAGGCCCTGCGGCGGCTGGCCGAGGTCGAGGAACAGCTGCACCAGCTGCGGCAGCTGACCCACGAGAACGGGCTCAGGCTGCACCGGCTGCTCCCATCTGTCGAGCACCAGCACCACCACCAGCACCACCAGCACCAACCAGCACACGCCGGTAACCCTGACGCACCGACCCAGGCGCCCGCGCAGCCCAAGCCTGCACCAGCCGGCGCGGAGAATGCCAAAAAGAGCGCTTGACTCCGCTGACTAACACCGACGCTGTGATGCGAGCATGACCCATCCCGCATTTGGCACGAAGCATGACGTCATTAAAAGCAATACATAGTGATCCTGCATGCGTACCTTGCCGGCACTGCAATAAAATACTGCCGTCGCTGATGTCGCTTCGCCTGGCTTTCATCTAATCTCTCTTTGCTGTCGCTGAAAGACTAACATCGAGGTTGCCTGCGCTCGGGCACGTGCGTGTTATGAATGTCCCTAATAGCGCGCTGTATGCACGGGAAAGTGGCGTGCCACGTGCAGTGTTCACGAATAGAAAGGTGGTCATGTGTTTACGAGATCCCGCAAAGTTTCATGAGGTGAAGACAGATCATTCTCCATGAGTACCTAGACTGGAAAAAAAAGAAAAAGGTAAGAAGGCCGAAGGGAACGAAAGCGTTCAACGTGGCTATTACCGCCTTCCTAGCTCTACACGTCATGGTGTATGCTAACACGTCAGTCTTTTGTTTGTTTGTTTGTTTGTTTGCGAAGAGCAGTTGCTCTGAACGCGCATCAGACTGCATGCATCCTCGAGCAGAAGGAGACGGGAAACTTAGCTTTTCATTAGGCCGCCTGTTCTTACCTGAACATGCAATGGGGACATTTCTGCAAACATTCTACAAAGGGACGGCGTTCTTTTCGCATTTTCTGTAGACAGGAATGGGCGATGCTACCAGGCTTCACTGCTGACTCAGATTATCTTGAAAAGCGTGCAAGCAATCTTGGCTGCCGACTAACTGAACAACTCTGCTGTTCCATTTCCGCTGCTGATGGTTTGCCGCCGTACCATTCTTTCCGCCTCTCTTTGTTCTTTCCCCTTTTTTTTAGCTACAAGAATTGCTCCAAATTTGTTGCACTTGGTAATAATTTAACGCCTTTTTTTTTCGGCTTTCAATGCAATGATAAATAACGTGTCTGAGTGCCGCAATAGCTAAATAACAAATATCAACTTAAAAGGCAACTGAAGCGGTTTTATAATACGACGCGCTTAAATGGGCCGAATGAGTGACACTTGTAGGTAAAGCATTCCAAGTCTTTTTGGGCTAGCATTTGAAATGGTGAAGTAACCGTCGATTAATACGGTGACGGCCTTCAGTATTCGCCGCAGCGCACAGTGTTGGTTGGGGAGGGGGAATTGATGACGTAATTGGCGGTGGCAGTACATTTTCAGCGCAGAAATGCTTATTTTGAAGGAAGAGAACTAACGCCACTGAAACCAAAGCCCGCGAAGAGTTGTTTGGCGGCATCCGACGACGCACGGCTGGGTGTGGGTGAATGCAGCGGAAATGAGAAATGTTACCGTCCGTGACGCCATCACTAAACTTCTCCGCACTTCTTCATTGCTGTGAGGAGAAGCATAAACTTTAAATGTCGATTTCGTCGTCATTCTGGATCCTAACGCAAAAAAAAAAAAAAAAACTTGGCACGCTTTACCTAGAGCCTATATGGGTTTGAATCCTTGATTATCGCGGATTTTTCAGAAAGTGTTGCAGCTGCCACTTAACTAAAAATAAACCGATAAATATAAGCTACATGGGCACACATGCCAGAGTCGCACTGATGCAGAATGTGTTAAAAAAATGAAGAAGCATTCTGTGAAATAAGCTCGCGAGAGTTTACTACATTGAGACACAATATTCTTACGCAACAGACGCAATGCGGTAGGGGAATGTTGCATGTCCTTAATCAAGCCTGCATACAATAAAGTTGATCGGACGGTGGAAGAAAAAATGAAGAAAAGAGGTACTGTATTACCGGGAAGAAACGTATTTAACGGTGCAAAAGCAGTAATGTGAGCTGAAGAGTATGTCTTCGGGACGCTATTTCAAATAAAGAGAAAATTTGTCCAGAAATCACACAGAAGGGCAGAAGGCGTGTAAAGATGATGATGGCGATGGTGGCAGTAACGGAAAGAAAGAACATAGTATTTGTTATTTGTACGCAATGATGGGTAATATACACCACATGCTATCAAATGTGTTGACGTTACGTCCTACATGAACAGCTGTTGTCAACAGTTAAGAACACGGGAGGTGTACTTCTAAGCCATGTAGTAAGGCTCCTGTAGCATTCGTGGAAGGCCTACCGATTGGAATGGGCTGGGCCAGAAATCTTCTTACGTTCAGGATATTTTTATCACTAAGGATGCATAATAAGCCACACGGTGCGGCTCAG
The DNA here is from genome assembly GCF_052857255.1 of Amblyomma americanum. Classification (NCBI taxonomy): domain Eukaryota; kingdom Metazoa; phylum Arthropoda; class Arachnida; order Ixodida; family Ixodidae; genus Amblyomma; species Amblyomma americanum. The sequence continues at coordinate 43,384,149 of NC_135503.1, read as the reverse complement.
AATTAGACCTCCAGAGCTCCAAACTTCCGACAAAGGCTGTACTAATGCTTCATTAAGTGGGATTCGCATATGATATGGGGCGTCAATAGTATCGACAGTGGTGCAGGTTTAGCGACCAGGTTGAACAAAATTACATTGGGAAAGAATCGATTTTGTCGCCACCAGGCATGACCGAAGCTCTCGTTCAACAGCTGTGGCCACCGAAGATGCCTCAACGCGAAGCGACACTGACGTCCACAAGCACGCCGGGAAGAAATCTGGCCTTGCGGTGAGCAACAGCCTGGAAGCTGGACTTCATGGTGATGATCCAGACGACGAATACGGCGGCGGTAGCCAGGAGAATATAAAGCCCCTGCATGGCCACCACCACCACCATCACCACCCACACCACGACCAAAGGGCGCACCATCACAATCACCACCATGGCTCTCACGCAGTGCATCACGTGCCAATGAACAGAGACCGCAACCAGCTGCTTCAACGGGAGGACCCCAAGGAACTTAAGTGTACGTACATTTTTGACATCGACCGATGGTATCTCATTAACATAATTTATTTATTTTGAAGGAACGCCAAATTCCCGCCAAGATCGGCAAAATAACGGGAGCGTTATTAGTCTTGGCAGGGCTTTCTCTGCGATAGTTACACTTGCAAGAGCAGAAGAAAGGAAATGAGACTAGCGCCTAACGTGGTATACTGTAAAGAGGGAGGGAGGGAGGGAGGGCTGAAAATCAGTGACCTTATTAAGCGACGAAAGTTGGAGTTGCAAAAGACGAAAGTAATGCCTCACGCAAGCTCTTAAGTTTCGTGGCGAAACAACGTTGTTTGTCACACGCAGTATCGGAGACGCAGTACGACTTTGCCATCTGCCGACTGCAGCCGAACACGGCCATCGCGAAGGAACTTCAGCAGCCCGTGCAGGGACTCATCAGCCTATGGCAACAGGTACACTGCAGGCATATGCATGGGCGCACACTCTGGTCCGAAATATAACAAAGAGACTGCGAACAAAGTGAATAAAGATATATTATTGTTTGATAGCCCTTTCATCGGAAAGGAATTTTCATTCTTAATGCTGGACATTGGCTACCCTGGACATCCACCGCTTGATTTTTCTTGGTGGCAACACTTGCATGAAAAACATGCTTTTTGTAATAGCCCAAAACTTCAGAGACTCCAAAACTCCAGATAATAACACAAACTCCTGTTTCGAAATCTTCGGCAAATTGTAGTAGTCGTAGCTTTTTATTTTTTTTTTGTTCGGTGAACGAATGATAAATTTCAGTAGCATCCATAAACGCTTCCATTGTTCTATTGCGCTCAGTCACAGGGCATGTCTTCCTGTTTCAGTGCCAGATTGTTGGTGCCTGAAATCGCATACTTCTTGTTTCGTTGAACAAATAAGGCAATTCAATTCACCTCAATTAATGGCACATGAGAAGAAGAAACGTTATATTATGGTTTCTACAGAACTGCTGCAGATTATGCGAAAAAAAATTCTTTTGATGCTTATGCAACACATGTATAACCAGCTTCGGTGCACGGGATTTGAACTTTACAGAGAGCCAACCAGAGAAAGATAAAAGCCGAATGTTATGTTCGTGCTGTACTTCCCGATGTTTTGAAATACCTTAAAAAAAAAATGAAATACTCTAGGCAGAATAGCTGGAACAAAAATGCCTTTTAGTCCTACCAGAAACCATTCTAGAATTACTCTCCAACATTTCGATACGCCTTAGCCATAAAACAATATCTCGCTTTTTCTTTTTTCCTCTCAGTAAATAAAAGTATCTATTTCTCTGTCTGCCTTCATAAAACAATGAAGGACCTTATTGGTTATAGCGATGTCGGACCTGAGCATCGTGGGCAACCTAAGCATCTTGAGCATTAGTCTCTTTACTGGAGTGAGGCCAAAGGGCAGAACAAAAGGCACAAAAAAAAACTCAAACAATTTATAATAAAAGGCAACTGCCGAACAAGCTTTCACGAAAAACATGCCCAAATTCCGGAGTCGCACCCGAAAAAAGGCACTCCAGTAGAGTACACCTCTACTTCTGGAGTACACCATGGTAACCCGTGGTGACCAGTTCAACAGTTGTGAAGGGTTGGAAAACGTTGGGACATTCCCTTTTTGTGCTTGGTCAGAATTTCGCGCTTGTCTTTTCATATGGCTGTTATTTCCTTGGATTATCCGCTTTGTTCAAGCGCCCATTTGGTCTCAAAAATTGCCGCTTCTCTTTATCCTGATTAGCCGTGCTGTTTGTCACGTAACCCAATGGTACACCACATCCGTAATGAGGTTTAAAGAGCTTGGGGGATTAGACCTTTGCTTTGGACTTAAGCGGTTCCGGCTGCGGGTAAGGCAACGGCTTTCTTCGGGACATAAATATTCTAAAACATGGGACCTGGAACCTGAACCTGAAAGGCAGTAGATGACAAGTAAGACAGGACAGAAGGACAAATATGTGAGAGTGGGTCAATAGCCGAGAGAACCATCGAGACGAAGCGAGAGTTCATCATTGGTCTGTACGCCTTTCTTTGGTGCCCGAGACTTCCACGTTCTGACATTTATTTCTGTCAGAGCCTGTTTTTTGCGAAAGTTTCTCTGACCTCGGTGAAGGTCCCTCCACTCTTGCTTGTATAGCGCATATCCTGCGATTATTTTGATCAGGTGTTTCTCCCTTGCCGCTGCATTATGTTTACCTTTTTAGACTAAAGCGAATGATCATGATTATGATGATGATTATGACCCTCTTCATCAAGATACGCCACGCAATTCAAAATTGACAAAATGCGATGCACGTTGTTCAACATAAAGTCGTCCAGGGGACTCCACGTCCTCTGACGCTGGTTGTCTTCGCGCTCAATCCTGTTTCGCAGAAGGGCGGCCGCGACCTGAACGTGCACGTGCACGTGACCGGGCTGAGGGTGAACGAGAGCGCGCAGGACCACCGCGCCTTCATGCATGGCATGCACGTGCACCAGTTGGGCAACCTGACCGACAGCTGCCAGTCCACGGGGCCCCACTTCAACCCGGCCAACAGCACGCACGGAGACCGCAGGGCGCCCGTCAGGTGAGGTTGCCCAGGGGATCACGCTTGGGAGCGCGCTTTCTACTGCGTTAACTATTCAGTGAACTAGTATGCATACTTCGTTCGCTTTGATATGACGCAAACTGAAAGCACCGATTTTCGTTTAATCGCAAATGAGAATGCTGTCAACGCGGGTCTGAATCCTAAGAATGATGTGTGCCCAGGACTGAATGCTCTCTAGAATGTAACCCTGGGAGCGCGTGGTCACGGGGGGCTGCGGTATAGTTACCGTTGTCCCACTTTCGTCCTGAGGGGCGGCGAAACCTCTGGTAGCTTTGTTTTTTTTTTTTGTCAACGCTAGCAGCTGCGTTAAAAAAAAGTATATCCCATTATACTACTTCTCCATTTTTATTTGTATTGTTTTTTCCTTAAATATCATACTCGTGAGTCGGTATTGGGCGTACAAAAGTGTCCAGTTATATGCATTTTCTGTAAGTACCACCGTAAGCACGCTCAACACGAGCTGTCGATTGCGCGCCCTGTACTGACATTACACCCTCTGAGCGCTGAGTCCGAGACCATGCTGCACGGTGTGTTTACGGCTGTTGGAGGCAGCTCGTGCCCTGCTTCCGCCCTAGTATTGTCTCAGACCCAACGGCCGACGCCCAGCGGCGCTATGTCAGTGGAAGACAGGCGCTCGAGCGATGGTGTTAAGCGTGCTGACGGCGGTACGTATCTGGCGTGCTGCACTGAGGCACGACAGCTAACGGGAAACGATACAAAAACGAGACAGGTGAAGTTATCTGTCTCGTCTTTGTCGCTTCCTGCTCCATTTTGTGCCCCAGCACAGCGAGCTTCATGCCTACAGGCATGAAGGCGAGATGGGTCTTCTGATTGTGTAATTCACAATACCGAACTGACGCACTTAAGATAAGCCGTATCAACGCAGCGTACTTCCGACCAGACTTTCGAGCGCAAGTCTTAAGGACTTTGGTAAATATATCGAAAACAGTCGTTCCGAAGTCTCTGAACGAGAGCGACCTTAATTATTGAAGTTCTTATTCCTTTAATTATTTCTTGCTCGTGTTCCTTAGAGCGGTTCAATCGACCCTTTCCTCATCTTTGTACTTCAAAGTGGTATCAGGGTTTTGTGATCCAGCATATTTTGCTCACAGTATAGAATACAAAGACGAGCAAGTTACTACATAATGTACGACGTCGGAGAATTCTTCACAGCAGGGGAAATATGCACGAATTTGCTTCGTCACGCGCTCTTCACGCGCAAGTGATTGAATGCATTTCCCGCCTGGGTCTATTTTATTTTCATTTGCAGGCACGTCGGTGACTTCGGAAACATCGCGTGCGACAAGCATGGAGAGAGCAACGTCATTTTCACTGATACTTTGGCGTCTCTTACCGGTCCATGGTCCATCGTCGGCCGTTCAATCAACGTAAGTATACCGCTTCCTGATACTTTCTGCGGTCAAAGTACGCTTCTCGCCAAATCAATTAGTTAATTAATTACCCAAAATTACCTCTTGCAGATTCACGCTGGCATGGACGACCTGGGAAGGAATCCTGACAACCCTGACAGCGTGTCATCCGGGAACTCCGGGCCTAGGGTGGCCTGTTGCATCATCGAGAAAGTCGACAAGCTGCCTCAGTTAAGCAGCAAGGCAGCTAAACGGATCCTACGTGATATTATGCAGCCATTCAGCGATTTTGAGAGTGAATGAAGAAGCGGGTTAAACTCCGCGCGGGGGTCAGTCAAACGCGCCCATTGTGTGGCAAAGAAGACGCAGGTTTATGTTTCATCTTTTATATTCTTCTTCGCCTCATTTTAACTTCAAGGAATGCACAATTTACAATGCTAATAGAAATAACTGACGTCTCAATGCTTAGAGACCAACAGTCGTGAGCGGAGTGTATATGCATCTGAGATGTCACAGATCTGACGTAAGATACAAGCGCTACACGGAACGGCCAGCTCGGAGAAGGCTTGTAGATAACTGCGGCCACAGTAGCCACGGTCGGCGTCGAGGTCGCAGGAAAGCTAACTGCGTACCTAAAGGTCACAACCACTCCAGGAACACGTAGCCGTCCGATCTGAGACAGTTCCAAGGGGCTGAGGATGTACGCATGCGTTACAACAAGAATACCGTTCATTTTCCTGGTTCGGAATTATTAATCACACTTATGTTTCTGAAAGTCACAGAGGAATTCCGTGTAGATTTTATTGCTAATGCTAAACTTGCATCACCATCATCTGAGGCTCAATAAAATAGCTGTAAAATGTATGCCATCATAATGCGCCGGAGATACCTCTCCTATTATAAAACGGCCAGGGGCTATAATAACACATAGTCAGAAAGCTGTGCTTAAGGAAGTGCATTTTGTAGACGACATCAAAAGCGTTGTAATGCTATTGCAATCACAATATATGATTGTTTTTGACACATACTCTTGTCTCAAGCACCACTTATTCAAAGACAAACTACAAAGCGGTTAGAATCGCTGGCTGTATCTGTGATTTGGGGCACGACAGAATGCTGCCAGAAGTGCATCTTGCAGCCACAGAATAGTGGAGCTCTTAACAACTGTCTTCGGAACTCAACACGAATAAAAGCCAGACGCCATTTCATTTTCCTTCCCAAGAGTGCCGACACGGTGCTCTACATAGCCGATTCAAGTGTGCCACTCTTGTTGACCGCCCCGCGTTCGAGTGCCACGCGCAATGTCCGCTTCGAGCGCACTCAACAAGACGGCTGAGTCGCATCCGGCGCAAGATACGGGTCTTCGCACGCTTCCCTGAATTGTTGGGAGGTGGCGGGTAAACGTGTTGCCCTATAGTATCCGCTTCTCTATCTTATGCTTGTCGCTTCTTTTGTATACTTACTTTGTTTTTTCTTGGACGCTATATCACCAAGCCTCGCCGAAGTAAAAAAAATAAAGTTCGAAAAACGACAAAAAGTAACACCCAAAAAGAAACACGTGCACGTACACAGAACGAGCTTAGAAGCGCCAGCGGTCGCGCCTCTTGCCAACGCGGGCATTCCGCCATCCTCGAGTTTCAAGCGCTATCGAGTGTCGCCGCCAGCGCTGACTCGACCCGGAACAGTTTCAGTCTCGTCTGCGCCGATAGTGTCGAACACCGCCACGCCTCACGGTTGTTTCCAGTTTTGCGCCGGTCCCGTGCCACGCAGACGTTGCACGCAGACATTGCTTGGCTAAGGTTTACTCATCCGCTATACATCTCAGCGTCTCGCTCGTTCTCGGTCAAAATATCGAAGTCGGCAAGGCTAACGACTCTGGTCGAGAAAACAACTCGAGATTTCGTCGGCGGCAAGAAAAGAGCCGCTTCCTCTTTCACCATGCAGCCTTCCTCCAGGGTCGACGAGATACGGCGCTCGCGTTATACTGGGAACACGAACACACTGGCGCCAACATCGTCAGCTAAGTTTGATAACTCCGAGAGCACGTGTTGAACACCGAAGCAGATTAAAGTAGCAGCCGAGTGTGCTAACGCGTGTAAGGTTATCGACGTTCGTTGTATCTACAGTGTCAACGCGTGTGCCGGCGAGCTCTGTCCAGACCTTGAAAAAGTGCAATTTACTGCGCTTTGATCTTTTTTCTTTTTTCGCTTGTACGAGCAAAAGAAGCCTACGCCTACATGAAGTACGTTGCTTCAAGATCTTAAGGTCGCTGAAAGATCGAAGAAATTCGTTCACAAACTTCCTTGAGCATGCTGGCATTGTAATAATGATCAGTCGTTGAATAAAACACTGCTATGTGCTATCCGGGCGTATTCTGGCGTCGCTTCTAAATGCGTCTTGCGCTGAACAAGCTGAAAAAAAATAAGAAAAAGAAAAACAAGTACGTCTACACAAACCGGGGCCGGTTGTTACACATTTCACTTCTGCTGCTTTCCAATGCATGTTGACGCACTAAAAAAAGAAGAAAAAAAAACACCACCGGAGCTTTCGCCCGAGTGTTGATTGTTAAGCATGCCAGTTGTTGTGCCCTGTTGGTGTGGCACAGTGTTCTTTATTGTCTGCTGTGCGGACTTTCATTTTAGTTCTCGTCGATTTCCATCACTCACTGAACAATACAGTGTTGTGGAAACAGCGGCGACAATCATTTCCAACACCTCCCGTTCACTGCAATGAATTCACCCATCCGTGTCGCGGAGCCGCTGACCACGTGACACTCACAGAGGTGGCCTCACGATGAGAAAGCTACAATCAACACTCCTGCAGTGCCAGTAGCTCAACTCCTTTTATCCGGCAATGATTTATTAACGGGGGCGTTGTCGTTCCCATTGGCTTAGATACAATATGGGACAAGATATCCTTCAGCTAGATACGTGTTTTTCAGTATACTATAGCTGCGGAGCTTTCAAAAGTCGTTCTCTGATAAATGGACTCGCTAGAACAAGGCAACCTTTTTCTTTTTCTATATTTTTTAAGTCTGTGGTTATGAAGAGAGCCGGACAATCTTAACAAGGCTTTACATGGTAGGGGCGTGTACTTTCTTGTTTCTAAAGCGTTGCAACAACAGTCTTACCGAGAGAAAACGAGTCTTACAAACAGAGCTTCGTCTGCGAAGTGTCACTCTGTTCCTTGTCAGTCATGGCCACATAAAGACGACAAGGAGAGGAGAAAACATACTTTAGAGAACTGCTTATTTTCTTAACAGTCAGCTTCAATACTGTCCATCGTCGTGCGATATCAACGGAGAGACCGACATTGCACACGTGCTCGAGCAAACACGCACGCGTGGCAGATGTAAATGCATTGAAGTAGCGCCTTCTGAACTTTTCGAGGGTAATACTCTGCCTATCGTTCGAAGCACGCACGCGTGGCAGATGTAAATGTATTGAAGTAGCGCCTTCTGAACTTTTCGAGGGTAATACTCTGCCTATCGTTCGAAGCCCTCTGAAAGCTGTTTGTGTAAAAGAAGAACTTGGTCCAGTGCACACGTCAGTGTTTTCAAGCACGGTTTGCGCAAAACGCACTTAAAGGTCGAGAGCTTGGAGCGAAAGGGGTGAAAACGCAAACCAGCAACAGCAGAGAGTTGGACTAGACAGCTCTTTAGAGAATCTTTACTGCTGAACAAAACTGCTACTCAAAGCCAACGCTTGAACAGAATAAACCATATCCCATGCACTCAGCTTATCTATGTAAAACGCGTATGTATAAGTAAAGATTGTCTGTTTATTTACCTATCTACGCTCTAAACAAGAAAGCGCATATATGAAAGTGAGCTGTCCTCTAGCGCACTCTCTTTCATAAAAGAGAGTGCGATGGAGGACAGTTTTACTCCATTTTTACTCTTTTTGTTTGCAATAGATATTTAAAAAAAAAAACTGCTGTCACTGCAGAATTGCGCTCTTACGTGCTGCACGGCGGTGCCTTTCGCTCCTCTTATGCGCCTTATTGATTTCATGCTTAGTTTTAAATACTGACTTAAATTTCACCACCAACACACCTTGCTGACGTTGCGAAGGTGTCTTCGTGGTATGCAGCACTGCCGGACAGTGGCGGTCGTCCTAGTTTCAAAGGTTTCCAATTCGAAAGCTTCTCTGCAATGACAGAAGCGTTGCAATGAAGCTGCTTTGCAACAGCATCGATGTTTGTTTCCCTTCCTTGGTGTTCGGAAGAACGCAAATGTCCGAAAAGACACTGAAAGCTGTTAGCCCTATTATGTTATGCAGAGGGTTGCTCTGTGCATCAACTCAAGCATGTTATATAAAGGCGATGAATCAGAGCTACGCGTTACTATTAAAGCCAGGTGCGCTACCACCAAAAGAGAAACACCTGCTAACTCGAACGCTCTTTTTGAATTTTTATTACTAAAACTTGTTTTGAGCGTCTGCTCGCCACCCTCTCTGCCCCATTAAGCCTACGGAATTCACTCTGGCACGCTCATTCAGCCGCCCACTCGAACAGCTTAGGCGTTTTAACACCATCTATCTTGCACTTCCGAAGTATCTACTTGTTCTGAATTGGGGCCTTAGCGTTGGTCATGCTCAAAGAGAAAATTATAGCTGTGAGTGGGGTGAATATCAATAAAGATGTCTATTATTCACACGCTAATTTAAGCTTGACTTTGTGCCGCACCGTTATTAAGCACGTGCGCGAAAAAAAGGAAAAAAACAAACTGCTGTACAAGCCACCACAGAGACCAAGTCCTTCCATTAGGGATTGTAAATGAAATTCTTGGGCATCATTGTCTGGAATTAACACTACGGAATTCAAAGCGCGCCATACGCAGCTTTCAAAGTGAGCACACTAAGCTATCCGCAGGCGTTTTGCAATCAATCTCCTCAGAAATGCAGCATATGCCCCCAGCTGAAGCATCTTTAGGTAAGCGTATTATCCTTATCAAATAAAAGATGTTCTCCCTACGTATGCATGATATCAGTCCGTCTCGCTCGTGTTCAACACTGCAGGGATAGCGATAAGAGATCGACTTGTTCGAATGGAATGCTAATTGTATTACTTCTTTCTGCTCAAGCAATGTACTGTCAGTTGTCCGTGTTCCAACCTGATACAGTGCGTGTAGAAATGCAAAAGGAAGTTTCAGTCCTGTTGATATTGGTTTTCTTAATCCAGTGTACATGCAAAGTGTGACCACACAGGCACTCGGGAAATCGAATTTTATGTAGTTACGTTTTACGATATACCTAACGCGACGAAACGCCTCGTTTATCAAGAACAAGAAAGAAACGTCAGTGAGGACATAGCAAGGTGTCACACTTTCCGCAGCTTCTTGCATAGAACTGGGAGCTCTTACGAGCCTTTTTTGGTAGCAACTGTTGCAATGCCATGAGGGTTATTCTTTTATTTTACACTTTCATCTGGCTTTGTGAGGAACAACACGGTGACTTGCAGAAATCTGACCTGCATGTTAGATAACCACACTGGATTTGTTGTACACAGCCCGTATTTTCGCTTGTAACTATGCGATCACTATAGCAGTGACTATGTCAGCATAATAGGTCTTCTTCGGCAGCTACTGCCGACAACACCGTACTATAGAAGCAAAACACTAAAGAAAAGGCACAGGAATGCATACCAATATAAAACCGAAACTTTGAAATGAAAATGACACCCGCCGCGGTGGCTCAGTGGTTAGGGCGCTCGGCTACTGATCCGGAGTTCCCGGGTTCGAACCCGACCGCGGCGCCTGCGTTTTTATGGAGGAAAAACGCTAAGCCGTCCGTGTGCTGTGCGATGTCAGTGCACGTTAAAGATCCCAAGGTGGTCGAAATTATTCCGGAGCCCTCCACTACGGCACCTCTATCTTCCTTTCTTCTTTCACTCCCTCCTTTATCCCTTCCATTACGGCGCGGTTCAGGTGTCCAACGATATACGAGACAGATACTGCGCCATTTCCTTTCCCCAAAAATCAATTATTATTGAAATGAAAATGAATATTACATTTGAGGAAAGGAAAAGGCGCAGTAACTGTATCACTTCTCGGTGGACAGCTCAACCACACCGAGAGGAAAAGAATGGAGGAAGGAGTGAAAGAAGGAAGAGAGAAACTGTCGCTGTAGTGAAGGGATCCGGAATAATTTCGAACACCAGGTTATCTTTAACGCGCACTGACATGGCAAAGCACACGGACCCCTTTTGTATTTCGCCTTCATCAAATCCTGTGGAATTGACCCGCGTAAAAGCCGAATTCTCTAAGCACTGAGCTACCGCGGCGGCCACGGCACTTTGGGACTCTAAACAATTCCAGCGGGTTGCCTAACATACACTGGCAGTAAGACTTTTAAATGCCCAGTCTGTTGTGTGATCTACGTTCGAGGCTTTGAATATGCAATGCCCTTAATTTTCGTCCGGTTTCTACACACTTCGCTTATATTTGTTTAATTTTACTTTTCTGGAAAGCCTAGCAAAGCAACATCGTCATATTGACAGAGAGCACTTCATTTTGCTAGTGCCTGTGAACTTTCTATTTGTGTTGAAGCTTCCATAAACTATTACTCTTGTTAACTCAGGGTCAGATTATTTTGTGTATGGGAGAGGAGCGAGAAAGTTTACATAAAAAAATCATGCCAAACCTCATTTTCTGGGGAGGCCAAAAAAATCGAAGATATACGCGCTTCAAATAGGACCGCCCCGCCAAGCCGCCTTCTCCAATAGTAACCCATAAATCCGCCTCTGTGTTAGCCGCAGGTCTGTTGGAACAAAAGCCGCCACCGGAACTCTCCAGCTGGCGTAAGAAAAAGGGCGAAAGGAGGCCGTGCGAAATACACGATATCGTCCCCACCCTTCCGCCTTATTCCCGAAGAAAACAAAAAAAGAAAACCGAGTCAGTAAAAAAATTATACACTGAAATAGGTTCACAATATTGGTGTCGCTTAAGTCAGTGCGACGCCCATACTAATACCTTGAAAGAGATGAGATACTTTCATCTCTTGGCATCTACAGCTTGCCAGGAACTTAGCGGCGTTGAACACTGCCAGCAGTTATAACACAATCTCGTGCATTGTGTAACCGCTATCTCCTCCGGTGTTACTTATCACAAAAAGGTACGCCTTTTCTTGGCCACGATAAATATGAATGCCGAAGTCGAAGGGCTGCCTGACGATGACTTGCTCTCTGCGTAAAAACTCATCCACCTGTTATCAGACTGATCTCCTGCGAAGTCTCCGGTCTGTGATAGAGCTGCAGTGAAAGAAAGGTCAAACGACAAGTGCCACGGTGATTAGAGCTGCGGTGAAACCGGTCAACGTTCGTTGAAACAAAGTAACCAAGACTCTCTTAGGACATTCTAGGCCGACTGCAATTCTTTGCAGACGAAGCTCCTCAGTAGATAAGTTTATCCCAAGGCCACCGTTTCTAAACGGTACTATAGAAAAAATGGAACGTTTCAAGCAATCTCGTAAGTTTTCTAGGTTGCACACTTAGGTACGCAAACAACCAAGTATGCAGAGAGGAGAATTATGCACCGTCACAGCTCGGTCGGAACGTACAGCATGTGGCGAGCGCAGGTGTTTGGTCTCTACTCGATTTTAGTATTTTCCCCTCCTTCGCTGTCCGTTTCATTTTGATTTCATAAACAAAACGAAGGATTTCGAAGAATTACTGAAGCGACCCGCCTGGTTTTCTTGTAAGGGAAACCGTGCTCACACTCGATTTTACGAACTTCTCCGTTTTGCGAACAGCGATTCCTCGATCAGATGGCATTCAGCCTAAGAAATTTTCCAACATCATTTTATGAAACTGATTTGGCTACCGAACAAGATTTTCCCAACAAGTTGTAGAAGAATGTGAAATAAAAATATGTGAAAAAGTTGCACACGAGGTAACTGCGCGCGCAGGACATCGCAACAAAAAAAAAAAAGGTAAGAGAAAAAGATTCCAAAAACTGTCGTACATGTCGTAGTCGGAAAACTATACGCTGGTATTCACATAACTCCTCTTAGCTTAGCACGTGGAGTGAAACCATGCGCTAACGTCATGATTGCCATCACAATGTCACCACGACTGCCTGTCACACAACTAACCGATTATAAGAGACCTGAAAGCCACCGACCATTGCCAGAAACTCGGCGTAGGTGGAAGGAGTTTCGTGACCGTATCTGTTGGATATCAGCGTGGGTGAGAAGTCTTTATAGACGGATATAAATCAGGAGCGAAGCGGCGAACACCCCTCAAAGGAGACCGTCCATCCTATGGCGTCTATCGCTTCTCTATGGCGTCGTGGTTAATCTCCTTGCACCTGCTTGCAGGTGCAAGGGATTAACCATGGATTATCCGGATTATTCGCGACTGCATGACAATCGGTCGAAGCTGTTGAGTGGAAGACATCCTTCGAATAGAATCGACCGCTTCGTTCTTGAGTTGAATACGATTTCTTAGGCACGGAGCAATGAAAGTACTGTGCGTTCCTGGAGAGATTTTTGATTGGTCAGATGACGATGTCCAGCGAGCCCTTGGCTTCGGTTTGTGCCAGCCTGTACATGAGCTGGACAGAAGTTCTTGACGACTAGAATATCTTGAAGATCTTTCAGTCTAAAAAAAAAAAAAACATCAGGTGGTGGTCATGCTTTGTGGCGAAGGCAAGCCAGGTGGCGGACATGAACGACGTCATGAGACAAGATGCGAAACGAGGACAAACTTAGTCTCTTTGTAAAGAACAAGCCTCACGTCAAATGTTGAATTAACGTGCCAGTGATTCTACTAAGAAAGAAATCTTTGATGTGACACATTCATGTGTTTCCCAATTTTACCAACAGCGTTGCAATCAGTGAGCCCTCCTTAAAACAGCAGGTCACCAGCGTAATCTCGCTTTCCAAATAACAACGCCCAAAAATAATACGCAGGCAGGATAAGTGCCGCAACCAGTTACTGCCCCTTTCCTCTGCAGTTATAATCAGTTTACTAGTACTACTAATTACCTACTCTTGGACGCAGCTATGACTGCTGGCTCGAGGTAACAGGCCAATATTAATGCAACACTTCGGGCTTTAGCGTGCTGCTATAGCCTCGGTGAGCAAAGGATAGGTTCTGCAATTACGACCCTAGTATTCACACGGACACGCACGAGCTGACATTGCACGTACGGCGTGTTCGTATCGATAGCTAGGAACAAAGATACACCCTAATGATAGCTGAGCAACTGAGTAGGACAGAGAAAGTAAAGGACACACAATAAAAAAGAATAAAAACGTAAAAGCGAATAAAGGAAGGGTATATGAGAGCCGTGTGTAAGATCACGGCGGGATCTCACCACCTCTTCCCCCTCCCCGTTACGGACAGAGGCACGGCATCAAGCGCAAAGGTCAACAGCGTCTCGTGGCCGCGGCAGCAGTCTGCGAGGCCGTGATAAGGCGGCGCCTCTGGGGCCGACTGCGCGACGACGCGAGCGTTGGCAGCGACGACCGCGTGCGCGCGGTCTCCTCACGCGACGACGACGCGGGCGCCTCGTAGATCAGCCGCTGCCATGGGAGCCGACATGACGCGCCGGGCCCTCCTCCTGGTCTTCGTGGTCGCCCTGAACGCCGTCGCCGGCGGTGAGTGCGAGGCAGCAGGGCTTTCAGAGGAAAGGGGGATAAAATAATGTACAGGCACGAGAAATATGAAAAGCAACACCTTACTAGAGGGACGTCAAAGATGACTCCTCAAGTATGAGTGAGGGGGGTGTACTTTATTTTGTTTATTTTCTTTCTAAATAGTACTCGTGCGTGTCCATGATCTTCTTAATGCGTTTTAAAGTTACGTGAAGAAGTGAAAAGAATTTTTTTTTTTAGTGCCAGCTTATATCGTTTCAGCTCACATCGGTCATAGGTGTACCTTTGCGGGACGGTTGTCAAAACCAAGGAGGGTTAGCTTATTAGGCAACAGAGGGACGTCACGTCTTAACACGGCAATGAACATAGATTCTCAGTAAATATGAAAGAGATTGCTATGATTTTGAGTTAAATGTGCGGAGTACTTTTATTGTTTAGAAGCTTGATTTCGTACGCGTGATGCGCTTGGCTCCTTCAAGTTTGAGGCAAGTGTAATAGTAATATTGGGCCTCGAATGACATAAAGCTGCTCTTTTTTTTTTTCGTATCGCTAGTTGCTGTACTTATAAGAATGAATTGAGTTGAGCAATATGTGACTGAGCAAGATAGTGACGTTTCTTCGGTAATTTTAAACTCGAATTTATAAACTCCTTTTTGATGGTGTCAGGACGGCGCGAAAACAACAAGGACAAAAGAGGCACACGAACACAACAGGACAGGCGCCAAAGTACTTCTTATAAACTCCCCTTCTTGACAATGGTAATAAATGAGGGAATTCCGCACTCGGAGCGGCTATGCACAGAGGTTCACGAATGTCACCTAGTACGCTGGAAAAATCGTCTTTCTCTGAAGATTATCATCTAAGAATCTGACAATCATTAGACTGCCTTAAGGACTTTAGAATTTTAAGTAATTTTCTTAAGCTGGTCATAACATTTGTTTTGGCAGCATGCTACGGTATGCGCAGCTAGGGGCCGCGGTGATCGAATTTTGATGGAGGCGAAATTCTAGAGGCCCGTGTAATGTGCGATGTCAGTGCACGAAGACCCCCGGGTGATCAAAATTTCCAGAGCCCTTCACTACGGCGTCCCTCAAAGCCTGAGTCGCTTTGGGACGTTAAGCCCTTATGAACCCATTCCTGCTCGAAGTACGTGCCGTGGTTTGTGCGATCAACACCAGATTAAGAAGCTTGCAAACCTTAGAGAGAAATGAAAAAAAAAAACTGCGACACACCGACCAAATTTTCATGAGAGAAGGCCGACCAGGGTTCAACAATCTTCAGGACTGACTGCTCTAGCCTGAAGAAGGTGCCAAGTTGGCGCCGAAACATCGGTTCCACCGTGAGAGTTTGGTTTGGTTTATGGTGTTTTAACGTGCCAAAGCGACTTGAAGAACGCCGTGGAGAAGGGCTCCGAAAATTTCGATCACCTGGTGTCCTTTAACGTGCACTGACATAGTCATGAGACTTTGGTCGGAGTGCCATAGTTTTTTTTCACTCTAATTCGCATTCCGACCAGGCAGATACCCACCGAAATGTTCGCGTACTAATCTTCTAAAACTTGTATTACACGACACACTGGCTCTGGCATATGAAAATACAATGTGGACGTAGCACTTGCGCTATTGCCCCAATTCAAGGACCGCTTTGTAAGTGTCAAGGACAAACTGCCGCGCGAGGTGATTAATCGATCACTGGTATGGTGGCTATGGGTGTTTTAGGAAAAGAGGCAATTTTCGAAGAATATCGAAGGAGCATTAAAATGATGTCAACAAACACCACGTGAGTCCCAGCGGTTTAACTGACCGTGCTGATACCATGGGCCACCAGATAAGCCGGCACGGTGCGCCAATTCTTGCGAAAGGAAGAAACTTGATGCCGTGTCTTCATCTAGAGTCCTTGCAAATCTCAAGCCATGGCACAAACACTGAAAAAAATGAAGAAAATTTTAGCCCCGTTTATTCACACATCTTGCGTTACGGAATCGGCCATTATCGTACGTGTCTTCGTGTGCTTACATGAGGAACAGGACAACTCACCGCATAATGCCGAAACGTCAGTGCTTTTAATGTTCTTTTTACCAGTGGTGCGCGTGCTGTCCTTCGCTTAATTATTGTTATGACCTATGTGTACTCAACTTCGATGATTCCTTAGGGCTGGATGCTCGCCAAACAAAGCAAAAGAAACGCCTTCGTCAGGTGCCAACAACATGTGGACTTTCTGGATGGCAGACTCGCTTCCGTGCAGCAGCGGCCAAGGAAATATGAGGAGATGGAACGTGTTCCTAGACAGACGCAATCACGTGGTGCTTTCTTAATATTCATTACCTAAGAAGCGCTGGTAGCAAGGCTACTTTTGAAATTCTTTTAGGACATTGGCCATTCGGGGCAGTGGTAGGAGTTATATTTTGTTTGTACTACACGACACAGGTGGAACAATTGCTGACGTGTGCCCCGCCAAGGCTCACTGCCGTGGCGTTGTATTGCTGGGTATAAAGTCGTGTGCTCGATACCCTACTTTTACATATCGACTAAAAGCATTAAAAGAGAGAGAGAGAAACGTAATGCTAATATTTCTTCGCACCAGGCTGTCGGAATTGATTGCATTGGTTGAGTTGAAAATATCGCCAGTGCTCACACTTTTTCTAGGCAAGCCGCACAACACAGAGAGAGCTCGGCTAAGCCTAATGACCAATCACCAATCATTTTTGAATCACCGCGCCACAACCGGCTACCTAACAGTGCAACAGCGCCACATCGCTGTTAAGCACTGTATACGGCGCCCTCTCATGCTAAGTGGGGGCAAACTCAGCATAAGTGGACAAATAATATGGCAGCACCATCAGTGATTAAGCAGACTTGTAGCGCCATCTCCTGCTACACAGGCTAAACGGGATGGGGAGACGCGTGCTCAGGTGCTAAAACGTCCTTGGAACAGCTCTCGCTGTAAAATGTTCACCGGATGTCGTATACATCCATCACCATTTTAACCGTCCGGCTTTAATTTATCTCTCTCTCTCTCTCTATCACTCGACTGCAGAGAAAACGACAAAGGGCCCCGTGGACTGCCCAGAGCCGCTGTGCGCCAAGGACTGCAAGACCAAGGTGGGCGATGACGGCTGCCTGGTGTGCGACTGCCGAGGCGACTGCCCCGTGCTGGTGTGCGGACCCGGCTGCCACGAGGTCAAGAACGGGACCGACAAATGCCCCGAGTGCGTCTGCGAAGGTGAGGGGGCCCAATTCCACGACAGATGGCGCAAGCCTGAATTCGTCAACGCCTTGTGTTGCGCATTTAGCAAGGCACACGTCGCGCGACTCTAATACGCCTCGAAAAGACACTGCAAAGTACACCCTATCGGGCTGTGGTTGATTTGTTGGCCTCAAATAAAGATGGCACATACCCACTACATGGGAGTGGCCAAGACACAGACGGTGAATTGATAGAAACAGGAGCGTTTAGAAGGGTCAAAGGAGTAGTAAAAGCGATGTGCATTGAACATCGTCGTCTTCACCAGCTTCCATCTGCGGCGCGACTAGACCAGATCAACTTAATCTCGATCAGAGCTTAACCCGAGTGTAATATCGTGGCTAAATGTGGCTACGACAGTAAAGCTTTGTAGGGGGCTAGTTGGTTGCACATACTGAAACTGGGGAGCGCTATAATCAAGACAAGGGGACAACACCACATAAGAACACCACAAGACACGAGCGCTCGTGTCTTGTGGTGTCCTTATGTGGTGTTGTCCCCTTTTCTTGATTATAGCGTTCCCCAGTTTCAGTGGCTACGACCCACGGAAGCAAAACCATGATCCACCCAGGCTAAACACATGGTTTCGCATGTCTACTCGGTTTAACTACGTTAAAACCCTAACATTTTTTATATAATAAGCATAGAGAAGAGAGCACCACATGACGGGTCTTATCTACGGTGTATCTTCTCTGACTCATCATGTGAACGCTAGTAATCCACTCACATGGCTTCTTTTCTTCGGAACAGGCGAGGAGAGGTTCGGTGTCGGAGGCCAGCCTCCCGAGAAGCGCCACTGTCCCGAGCTGACATGCCCGGCCGAGTGCGAGAAAGAAACGGTGACGCCCCCACACCGCTGCCCATGGTGCCTCTGCCCATCCATCACCGGTAGGTGGCGGCATGCGGCTGTCCCCTCTAGAACACCTCAGTGCCAGCGCCGGGGTGGAGACAACTTAAGCGACCCCGCCATATTGAATCACAACTGGCCTCTCCCATGTACCGCGAAATGCTCGTCTGGTAGCCCAGTGTAGCTCTCGCTGCAAAAGGTCGTTCAAGTTAACGCACTTACGAACGCTAGCGCCGCTGATCCCGTGTGATCCAATATGGCGGCGCCGTTGAAGTTGTCTCCACCCCGGCGCTGGCAATGAGGCATCCTACTTTGAAGCGCGCCGAGAACATGAACGGCGCCGTTACGAACGCTAGCGCCGCTGATCCCGTGTGATCCAATATGGCGGTGCCGCTGAAGTTGTCTCCATCCCGGCGCTGGCATTGAGGTACGCTAGTCCCCTCTTAGCGCGCTCCTCATCGAAGAGGTTAAAACAGAACCTTGGACGAGTTGGTAGTCCATTGAGTAGAAACAGCGCGATTTGAAACTGGGGCGAAGGAAGACACGCACGGACGAGCGCTCGTCCTTCAGTGCGCTGTTTCTACTCATTGAGCAGTTTGATTTGATAGGCTTCTGAGCAACGATCCTCACGGAAACTTATCGGTGCAGTCGCAGGGTCGTATGCACCCACCCTTGAAGCTGCCTGGAATGAATTTAATGCGTGACAGTTTTTGACAAATTCTGTTGTTGGCTTTTCATTACATTTGTTTGATTGATTGATGAGAGATGAAAATAGCACCAGTAGAAGCGATGACGTTGTGTCAATCAATGGGGTAGAAAACAGCACTTACTGTAAGTTACCTACAGCTACACGAAAGCCCAGATAGATATGCATAATCCATTATCAAGCAAACCTTATCGCACGGAAGACACCCATAAATTTACGCTTGGCATCAAGAAAGCAAGATTACTGTCAGTATCCCTGTAATTTAGGAAGGCAAGAACGAGGATGCTAGAAAAACCGTTTTAAAAAGGAGAACAAAGTACTGGACGAATCCACTAGGCATTAATATTGAGATATATTTTCAGCGCCTATTAAGGGATGCCGTTAAAGGTTCAAAAGTTCAAAAACCGCCTTTTTTGTTTGTCGGTCACGCGGCGCTTAGGACCGTATTTCCTGCTGTAAACTGTATTCGCTGGCCGGGCAGACCACGCCAGCATGTCCGACATCTTAGCCATGGTATACCTTGTAAAGCACCCACATGGTAGCATGTAAGGTGCACAACCAGGCTGTTACATCCCGCCTCTCAATTTGGGTCGTTTCAATTGCGATAAGGTCGCCGTCCAGAGTGCCGTAACCGTCGTCCTGCCGTCTTGCAGCCAGGGAGACCCTGGTGAAGTACGGCGAGCGCCACTGTCCCCGCGCACTGCTCAACATGGTGTTCCGGCAGGCGGACCCTCTCGCCAGGCACGTGGTCCACTTTACGGAGCAAGTACGCCATCAGGACGCTGTTGTTCAGCAGCTGGGTGAGCGAGGCCCAGGTGGCATCCTAAAATAGTCGGACACAACTAAGTCCTCAGTTAAGGTCCGCACATTTGTGACCCCCGCACACTGTTCCTTCGCGACAAAGAAATGGTCCTTTCTTAAAGCTTTCCTTGTCACCTATAGGGGGTATTCACCCACGTGACAGCAGCCGCCATTCTGTTGTCTTTAAAGCACTGCGAAAGGTCGCGCACGTGTCTAACGAGATCGTCGTCTCCTGCTCCGGCCGGCACTACTGAAGCCGCACCCTGGACAACAAAATGGCGCCCATGACGTCACGTGAATACCCCCTACGTGAAGAGGTAATAACTAGAGGAAATTTAAGTGCAAGAATGTTGGTTCTATGATTTTTTTTTCAGCAGTGTGGAACATTTGCAGGTTGATCTGGCTTGCTGCATATGACCCGCTAACCGTATGGTCAGCGGGTCATAGACTGTCATTGTTAATTAGTTTTTTTTTTTTAAATTTTGTCCAACTATACCGGCTGGATATAGTTTGGTTGGCTTTCGTCGAGTTCTATTGGTATGCGTATCGCTAGTACAGTCTCATCCATGGTTAGCTTGGATACTTGGGCATGCAAGCTAACCTCGAATTTTGGCGGGGTATAGTTAGCCTTCAGCAAATATCTCAGCAGGTTTGACCTCGTATAAAGTTCCGCAAGCAGGCTTTTTCACAAGTCTCGCTTGACCCAAACGAAATGGCCGACCACATGCTTAGAGCTATCACAACGCGAAAGTGGGCGGCTGTTATTTCATCATTTCAGTATTCAATTCATTTCAAATCTTTCGACTTATTGTACACTCTCCTGGCGATCAGGCTGTAACCGTTGCAAAGGTTATAGCGACATCTCCCCGGTCTCCGGTTTCATGAAGCGCGGTATGTAGGAAAATCTTAAAGCGAAATTTCGTATAAGGCCTCAAAGTTTTCTCGTTCAAACTCTCGCCATCCTTCGTGGTTTATGCTGCATAAGGATTTCTTTTGTGGAGTCAGTGTAGATTAAAACCACACATGACAGGTGTTCTTTGAAAAAGAATATGAGCTCGGGTTAAAGACAGCACGGACAGAAACAGAGAATTAAAAAAGATACCCAAAGATACTTGATACCGACACATGCGGCCTGTATTCATCGATACAATGTTACGACTTGCACTTAGCTTCTAAGTCACTGAGTCACCATGCGTTCTAGGTAAACCGAACTCTATCATGATAATTCTAGGAGCTCCTGCGTTTATCACGACAAAGAGAAGTTACTTGATTCAACTAACACGTAACGCGCAGGATAAAGCCATGATAACATTGCGCCTGCGCACTAACATATACTGGAAATAAACGCACCATGCGTTACGATAGTTTTTTTTTATATATGTCGCAAACTTGCCATGAATGCATAATTTGGGTTCGCTATACACTAATTAAAGGAAATCATGTGAGGTGTTTTCATGCAGCGAGGCTAAAAGCCGACTAAGCCTTTCGTACGCGGGTGATGCTTATTTTTGTTCTTACAACGACATGAATTAATTCGTCAAGGTGTCATTATAAGGAGATTCAAACCACCGACGCACTCACAGATGCGTCAGTGACGTCACGGCGAAGTTTCCTGGCTAGTATTCTCCTGTTGAAGGCGTTCGCATAACGGGTTAGAACAACGGATAACAAAGTGGATGCACTGCAGATAACATGGCTGCAAAAAAAAGAGAGAAAAGATCACACAGTAAGCAACGGTAGACACGCGTCACCTGATAAAGAAACAGAGGAAAACACTTCGGTTTTCAGCCGCCAGTCTTACTTAATTCGATATCCATTTCTTTCCGCCGCCCTAATTAAGTCGCCCTTCAGTTTTTGTCCCCACTGACAGCGGACGCCAACAAGATGTCACGAACCAGTGACTTGACGCCACGTGATAAGCCATCCGCGAGACAAATCTTTGTTTTGGCTCTTCGCGCGAATCCCCCCTAACTCAGTCCACACGATTTCACTTAATTCATGAATGCAAACAAGCAAGCAAACAAACAAACAAACAAACAAACAGGATGCTATGCTCTTGTTAAACATTTCTTCCAATCAACAAAACTCTGCAATGCCTTCATGCAGTGGCAAGCAGCGGGAAGCCCGGAGAGCAGCCACCCAAGCCCGAGTGCGTTCCTCCAAAGTGTGACGGCAAGGGATGCCAACTGGCGCCCGGAGACCAAGGATGCCCACGCTGCGTCTGCACGCCAGGTGAACTGCCCTCTGGCTTTTACGCAAGACGGAAAACTCATTCCAGCAGTTGCCATCTATGAGGAAGACAGTCGAACTGCAAATGTGGCCAGTGGAATCGAGAGATCGACACTTCATGTGTCACCAGTTAATGAACACGTGTAGTAGTATGAAGTTACGGTAGAAATATTAAGAAAGACTGGCATCAGAGTTTTTCACTGCCGCGAGCAGATAGGAGAGCAGTATGAAGCGCAAGTGGAAGGGGCATAAGCAAGGATTAGACGCGCGTCACCTCACTGATCCAGAACATGGCAGAAACTGTCCGAACGGACTGAAAGCTCTCAAACTTAAACAAAACAAAAAATATGAAACAAGTGGGGCAACTCTGCACGTTTTATTAACAAGTTTAACTTATCAGAATGTGCTCAGACAGAGCAGAGGCGTGTTGATACTCGTCGACAGATAGAGACACCGCGAAATGGTCCTTGTCCTCCACTGAGTACGACAGAACACCGACGCTCACGTCAGGTACAACGTTTTAATGTGCTTTCCCCTTCGCACCCTGCTCTAGACGACGCGCCTTTATGCGCATTTTCTCCCATCCTTCTCGCAGACACGATTAAACCGAGCAGCCACCTGTTTAGATTGCTACGAGACGAAATGCTGAGGTGAGTGGCCGTGTGTAGGATGCATTACGAAGGCTCATGCATCGATTGGATCAAAATCAGGAAGATAGCGATTGTCACGCCACTTGTGGGAGTCAAACCATCTACTCATGACTGCTTAAACAAATTTAGAAGTTGCAGTGCGCTGCCAGTAGCGAACTGCGCACATCACTGGCGATGCCGCCTTCACGAAGACAAAAAAAAAAAATCGCCGGCGCTTTGGTTCTGAATTCTTTTCTCAATTGCCGTAATGGAAGATAAGTGCTCGAAGCACACATAGATGCCATTCGCACTTATAGCACTTTCCCTTACAATAGAGGGGTGTAGGGACTAAGGAATGCTTATGGTTTTTCAGTTGTGTGCAACGTGTGTGATTATAAGGGCGTCCATATAGATGCCATTCGCACTTATACTTTCACTACAGAGGGGGACCTAGGGACTGTTCCTAAAGCGCGTTATTCAGTTGTGTGCATTATGTGCGATTTAGAGGGCGCCGATATCACGCAGTCCTTGTCCGGAGTTTGTGAGGTGGGGCAACGGTGGCGGTGTCCATTTGGCTGTGCGCCAGGACCCTATAGTCTGTTTTGAAGATTGTTTTTCCTCTTCGACACCTGAACTGCATGTCGAGATAGGCAGGACAATTTTTCACTAGCAATGTGTTTATGTGACCCCGTGATACTACAGAAACAAGCGGCATAACAAAAATGTGGAATGTAAGAGCCTTTTATGACCCTAACTACGGAGGTAAAAATGTGGCTGCAATTCATTCTCTGTGAAAAATATTAGCCGTACTAACTCATAACTGGAAGGCTGGGCGCCGCCTTTCAGTTTTGGCCACTATGACATGAAATGTGAATTAGACGAACAGAGACATTCACCGAGAACAGGGCGATATATTGCAGGAAAAAAAGACAATAAAATACAATAAAAAATACAGACACTACAAGGTGAATTGAGATGAAGGCACATTTCTGGCACAGTACAACCAGAATTCAGGTTAAACAGTGATTTACTGAATCAAATGTTTTATTTTAGTATCGAGAATTGTTACGGTTTGACTAGTGCTGCACATATTGTAAAAACATGACTGACGAAATAAAAGCTCTGTAAAATATCGACACAAAACAGTACGAAAGTTCCGGCGTAGTGGGACGAACACGTGATATCACTATTCGTGCAAAGAAATTGACAACGCTCACACATTAAAAAAAAGAACCTAAAACAGATAACAGTTTGTTCGCGAACTTAAAAAATTCTGAATTCACTGGTGGATAGGCCACCGACGTCATGTGTGTCCTTACAGTCTACTGCGCAGTCGTTCACCAACAGCCCGAGGGTGAAAATGTTGGCATCCGGGAAGGTTATCTACTGAAGAAAATAAAAGCACAGGATTTCCCGTTGCGAATCTACCGGTATATTACAGGAGGAAAGCCCAAACACGAGCGCTAGCGGCTAAATTATTCGCATAGCCTAAATGCTAATAAAAATCGGGAGGCAGTTTAAAATGCTTCGACGAGGCCTGCCGATACGACTCGTGTGAACTGCGCAACAGGAGCTACGCGATATATCACGTTCAGGAAAGCCTCTTCTTCAAACTGGGCTCCTTGTAGTTCTTGCCGAGTGAACTCCTGCGAGCTGGGCGACCACTCGAGTAACGGGGAACACTGCCCTCGTCCGTCGCGGGAGAGACTGAAAAGGGCTGAGTGCTTGTCTTTGACTTGCGGCGCGACGCCTTGGCCGTCTGAAGCGCGGCTGCTGGCTGCTCCGCCTGCCTTGACCCCGGCGGCGTCTCGGCGCTTGCCGCAGAAGGCGGCACATTCGGGTGGCCTTCACCATCATGAATCATGCCAGTCTTTTCAGGAATGACTGGAGAGGGCAGCACTGCAAGGAAGTCTGGCGACTCTACGAAGGCCTCATCCAGAGGGCACGTCGACGACCGCAGAGAGACGTCGCTTGATGATTCGCACTCTCCCCGCATACTTTGCCCGGTTTCGAGCCGAAACGATTCCGGGGATTCATCTGTGGACGAGTATCGCCGGCCGTGACCGACCGCCGACAGCGAAGGGCTTCTATGCGAACCGAGGCTTCGACTGCCGCTAGACTTGCCCACTGACTTCCGTGGTTTGGGAGGGACACGAACCTGCTTTGGACTGGACGGCGAGTCTTCCGTGAGGCGGAAATCGTCAACTTCCTCGGCCCCAGCGCTGAAAATCGGCGGCATCTTGCGGCCGTCGAGCTTGTGACCGTTGCTGATGCTGGCAGCAGGCGTATTAAGCGCGGAATCTGTTTCGGCGGTAGTGCTTTGGTTCACCGCAACCTGTTCAACAGCATTAAGCATTGGTGTCGGTCTCTCAGGGGATAACGCGAAAGGCTCAAGAGGGCTGACGGTGCGGCAGCCAGGAATTTTATCTAACTCGCGGTCTGTGTTCATTACCGCGGTAAGCGTCGGAGACTGGCAGACTCCTGGGTCCCGTGCGGGCACTTGGGGGGAACTACATCCTGACCATATGATGGTCTCGTCTTCCTCAGAGATTACGGTAATGTTGCCGCATTCACTCGCGCATGGCCTACCATGAAGGTGCAACGGCAGCCCGAGGTCTTCCCGAGTGCTCGGGTCGTCAGCGGCATCGGTCAGGGTTAAGTCTCGTTCGGGAGTCATTATATCCTGCAGAAGTACGATCGCTCGTGAGTAATTAATGCTGGCATCGTGTATGCATTGCATACCCGCTTCCAACCAGGCTTTGAGTCGCGGCAGGGCAAGCTTTTCAATCTTCTGCTCACGCTCGTTCACCTTCTCTAACCTGGACGTCTTCCTCTGGGACGCAGCCAGTGCTCGGGCTAGTTGCCCGTTCTTGCGGAGAATCAGCCGCACCTTCTTTTTGTACGTAGCCAACACGTCCGACGCATTCATGGTAGAACTGTGGCTGTCCTTATAGCCCCACTGGACGTTGTACTTCGCTGGCCGTGGCAGCACGGTTGACATTCCAGGTGCAGCAACGCCTAGACGTTCTTGTACTGTACTCGTTGCGGAACGAAGCAATGCGAGCGACGTGTCTTGAGTGGCCTTAGGTGTATCGCCGTCAGCTCCCCCGAAGCGGTGGCGTCGGGTGTCGAGGAATGCTGCTGACCGTCTGGACGTAGAAGAGACAGCACCGACACGAACGCTGCACACGTTTCGCCGTTCGGCTGCTCTTGCTGGGTGCACTTCTGCGTTGACGACGCAGACCGCATAAGGCTCCGCTATTTTTTTTATAGGTAGCGATAACTGCATGCGCGCCCTCTCACGGGTTCCAAGGAGCGGCGCTAGCAGGCGAGACATGACAGGCCGACTCCGCGATAAATGGAACAGGCTCAGTGCCGGATAGGCCGGCTGGCGACACGTGACCTCTTCCATACGCGCTCCACCTCAAGGGAAGACAGCTAGAAAAAGCATACCCGGCCTCTAGCGGCAGCAGCGGCAGAATGAAAAATGACAGGTGGCGGAAGGCTGCAGAAACGCTTGCCAAACTGAGGGCGTATTCTCAACGGCATTTCAGCTGCAGGGGCAAAGGTAGACGCACGTGCAATAATCTTCCTTCGGTTTTACAATCGATAACGTTGCAATGTTTTAGAGTGCTCCGGCCAACGGCTATCATCATTGTATGATTGGAAGCTTGAATCACCAAGCTTCGCTCGCTTATCAACGCAATAAACAACAACAATCAGCAGTTTTTTTTTTTTCGGCGCCGGGCGCCAGTGACGGCAGATTACAGCACCGCTTGGAGAAGGGGGCGTATTTCAGGTGGCATTTCTGTAGCAGCGACAAAACGTGATGCACTACGGATAATCACTTTCTCTGCGTGTTTTACGGGCTGCTCAAAGCGTTGTCTTTTGACTTTGTGCGAGCTCCTCAGTCACAGTGGACGCTGTTAGCTTGCTTCTAGTTTTCGTCGGCTTCGGTCCTAAACAGTGTACCACGCGGCGGTTTTATAAATGTTCACCTCTGAACAACGGCAATATGCTTAATTGCAGCGAAGGTGAATTCTATGCGCGAGGATGCGTAAGACATCTGCTTCAAAACGAGATTCCAGTAAAGTGCGAGGTGCGCATACAACCACCTTACATACGAGCAATCTCACATAGATGGCAGCGGCAACTCACTATTGTCTTGAGTTACATGCGAGCCAGTTTTAACAGGTCCCACGGCGGCTATCATGTGGAAATGGCTATAGCTCGGAATGCCATCTGGATTTCATCGTGCTACCGTCTGTTGTAGAAATTGAATACACTCGTGAAAACATCAAGGAATGCAATCAAGGTATCCATCAAGGTATGCACACAGCACGTGCCTGGCTAAAGCTCTAGAGATGAAAAACGTGCAGATCTTCCAACAGAAATTATAAGCCAGCAATACTCTGAGAAGGGTTGGTGTGCACCAAGAGAAAAAAAGAGCTTCATTTGCTTTTTTATCTCTCATGCTCTGCATTGCAAAATAGGATGCAAGACTCTAGTCGAACTGCAATACTAAATGGCAGCCCTTTTTCTGGAGCAAACTGGACTCGGTGGGCATAGAACACGAATATTATTACGTCATGGTGAAAACTCTTTGGTGCAGTTGTCTCAACACAGACGGATGTGGTGGTAGCCGGGATCAAATTTTCGCGCACTTTTTTTTTGCTTTAAAAACACGCCCAACCGAAGCTGCGACAAATGTTTTGTTGGAGCTGAACTTAAGTTCTTTTGTTCTCTCCGCAGAGGCCGGATCCAAGAAGAAAGGGAACAGGACAAAGGCCCCCAAATCGCACTCGGTCGGCAAGAGGAACACCACAGCAAAGAAGGAGAGCTCCGAGGAGAGCAACGAGTCCAGTAAGGCGCAGCTTTATTCCTCATAAAGAAGTGCGTTAATTCCTACCGTACAGAAGCAGGCGTAGTTTAACGCGATGTTTACTGCTGACCTGTTGTTTCGTTTGATTTCCCCATAGCCACCAAACCAGCCTCCAAACATGCTATTCACTACTTAATCAAAAGTTCAGTTGATGCACTGACCTTTCAATTGAGGGCCTTCCGGGCGTTGCCGCATTGCTCTCTGGGCGCTTTGCGCCTCGCGCTAGCGCGGTGGAAGCGGTAGCGAAACTGGTTTGCAACAGCCCAGACAGTGGGCGTCTCGACATCGGACTCACCGATGGCAGCACCTGTCATCACAGGGCAGAGGCGCGTCGCTTAATCGCTGCACTACTGCGCCAGGAGTGGTATGAGGACTCCCACAAATCTATAAATGTAAAGTCGAGAATGACCAAATCCGCATATATGGACGTTAATCCACCAGAACCTATCGCGTCATACCTTTCGCATTAGGCGGAGCTTAAGTGTCCCCTCCAATGTTTTGTTCGTCATTTTCCCGCCGGCCCTGAGCTATATCGGCAGTGGACATCGTTGGGGAACAGAAAATACTTGTGCCAACAACGAGCTTGTACATATGTTCAGCGCACATTGTGAGTGAAGTGCAGACAGAAAGAAGCCCGCTATCTATGCTTAATCTCGGGCGCAGAACGAAGCCCAGTGCCTAGCCTACCACTTATGCCGCACATAATTTTAGGAGACTGGGCTTTTGGATGGTTCGGGCGAAGCTGTCTTAATTCAAGAGCACACGATGCAGGGACTTAGATTTGGCCAAAACTTTGTGTCGCCATCTCGCATGTTCACGAACATCGGGTGCGGGTAGGCATCGCCGCCTGACAGCAACAAAAAAAAACATGCCGTTAGTATGAAAATAATCGCATTTGCACAGCCACGGCATGTATAGAAGTGGAGCCATGAACTTTTTGCCTAACTGCAAAGTTAGCAAAAATACTGCGACGGCAGTGAAAGAAGAAAGAATACCCGACACGCACTGGACGATAAACTGTCACGCATTGTAATAAATCGTTCGTTTGAAAACACATTGAATGGATTGTAAATAGGTCCACTCAAGTAGATGATGCATAACCGTGTGAGATATACGAGAGAACTTTGTGCCTAGAGCAGTGCAATTCTGTAACTCTTATTTAAATAAGTTGCCATTAGTTGCCATTCTAATTACTAAAGCTGAGAGTGATCAAAAGTTAAAAATAATTACCGCATGCAAAATGTGCCCTTATGCGGCAAACTTCTAGACGACGAAACTGTCTTAGTAAGAAAGATAGCTTTAATTCTGCGTGTGGTGCTGGCATCGTTTCCACCTCTGCACTCTCTCCGTCAAAGGTACTCGTCATGATATATCGTTGCTGTGGATTACCTCAACCACTTGTGTTCTCGGTCTTCTTCTAGCTGATCCAGGGGTTCACCATGCTAGACACCGGTCACTGGAAAGGGCGAGGCAATGCAGGACAAGAGGGATGTCACAAAAGGGAAACGTGGTTGTGAGAGGGAGAGAAGTGATCGTTTAAAAAACTGAGTAGGGGATGAGGTGGTGCTGAGAGAGTCGGAGTAATCATAATATTGAGCTGGAATTCGCATTTAAATCATTCTGCTGGCCGAGCCCGTTCATGACTTCACTCTCTGTTGTTGCTGCCTGCTCGCACAGACAGCCGCGAGAGCCACGAGAGGGCGCATCGTGGTAGGAGGGACCACCAAAAGGTTAACCACAAGGAAGCACACAAGCATGAGCACAAGCACGAGCACAAGCCCGGCAACCACACGGCGACTCACGCTGACGGAACGGAGCCCAGACAGCACCGTGAGTTCAAGAACTGCGTTTTCGGCTTCGACCTTCAGAGCGGCAAGTGTATCGGTGTCGTTCGGTGATACGTCCTCGTCATTGTCCTCGCGGACAGCGTTCACGTACTCCACACCCCTATACCCCAATACCCCGACACATCTAACCAACACTTCATGACTGCTTAATGCACCAGCCTGCACTAACACTGTCGACGCAGCCGTACACCCACCACCAACTTCGCCAACCCTTATACCCCACACCATGACTGCCTACTGCTCCCATGGCATCCGACACCATCACGCATGCGTGCGAGACGCACGTCAACGTACCCTCCTACAACACTATCCTTACCCCGACACCCCAACTTTCACACCCTCTCCCTAAGTCTGGTTCATGCCCTCGGCTTCTCCAGCACTTTCAGCTAAAGGGTCTCAGCGCTAATGTGAGTAATACCCCTGTCACACGGCATTCCTCTAAGGCCTTTTCAGCAAAGGCACCTTTTTTCACCAAAGGAGTGAAAGCTTAAAGGAGCAGCTACGCTGCTACACGACGCAGCCCAAAGGTGAAACAGTCGTTCCTTACCCCGACACCCCAACTTTCACACCCTCTCCCTAAGTCTGGTTCATGCCCTCGGCTTCTCCAGCACTTTCAGCTAAAGGGTCTCAGCGCTAATGTGAGCAATACCCCTGTCACACGGCATTCCTCTAAGGCCTTTTCAGCAAAGGCACCTTTTTTCACCAAAGGAGTGAAAGCTTAAAGGAGCAGCTACGCTGCTACACGACGCAGCCCAAAGGTGAAACAGTCGTTCCTTACCCCGACACCCCAACTTTCACACCCTCTCCCTAAGTCTGGTTCATGCCCTCGGCTTCTCCAGCACTTTCAGCTAAAGGGTCTCAGCGCTAATGTGAGTAATACCCCTGTCACACGGCATTCCTCTAAGGCCTTTTCAGCAAAGGCACCTTTTTTCACCAAAGGAGTGAAAGCTTAAAGGAGCAGCTACGCTGCTACACGACGCAGCCCAAAGGTGAAACAGTCGTTCCTTACCCCGACACCCCAACTTTCACACCCTCTCCCTAAGTCTGGTTCATGCCCTCGGCTTCTCCAGCACTTTCAGCTAAAGGGTCTCAGCGCTAATGTGAGCAATACCCCTGTCACACGGCATTCCTCTAAGGCCTTTTCAGCAAAGGCACCTTTTTTCACCAAAGGAGTGAAAGCTTAAAGGAGCAGCTACGCTGCTACACGACGCAGCCCAAAGGTGAAACAGTCGTTCCTTACCCCGACACCCCAACTTTCACACCCTCTCCCTAAGTCTGGTTCATGCCCTCGGCTTCTCCAGCACTTTCAGCTAAAGGGTCTCAGCGCTAATGTGAGTAATACCCCTGTCACACGGCATTCCTCTAAGGCCTTTTCAGCAAAGGCACCTTTTTTCACCAAAGGAGTGAAAGCTTAAAGGAGCAGCTACGCTGCTACACGACGCAGCCCAAAGGTGAAACAGTCGTTCCTTACCCCGACACCCCAACTTTCACACCCTCTCCCTAAGTCTGGTTCATGCCCTCGGCTTCTCCAGCACTTTCAGCTAAAGGGTCTCAGCGCTAATGTGAGTAATACCCCTGTCACACGGCATTCCTCTAAGGCCTTTTCAGCAAAGGCACCTTTTTTCACCAAAGGAGTGAAAGCTTAAAGGAGCAGCTACGCTGCTACACGACGCAGCCCAAAGGTGAAACAGTCGTTCAGGCTTAGCACCCGCTGCTGTGCTCGAGCCGGCTGAAGTGAGTGCTTTAAAATTAAAGTGGAGAATTCTGTTCATTCGCTGAGCTCAGACAATTTTTTTTTCATTCTAATTGCTTGCTTGAAATGACTGCAACAGCTGCTCTCATCAGCAGCAGCAGGTTTTGTGTATTGCCTTGGCCACCAGGGGCACTCGGTGTTGCTTCAACAATTTTACTGTCTTGAAATCTGGGCATAAAATATAACAACGTGCAAAAAGCAAAGCCAGACAAACCTTTTGTATTTTTAAAAGATGTTTTCAAACATTGTTGGCTTCATCTACTTTTTTTTTTCATTGCATTTACTTTTTGACGTTGGATGGAACTGCCGTCGCAGGTTCTCGAAGGCCGCGCCTTTGGGCTCCAAAGGTCTCTGACGGGCGCCTTCGCCTCCAAGGCCCTTAGCGGCAAAGGCACAACATTTGTGCCGTGTATATAAGCCTTTGGATATAAGGACCCGATTCTCAAAGGCCTTTGCGGTGCCCGTGTGACAGGGGTATTAAGCGGCGTGAACGTAAGACACAGCACGCGTACTACCTACCCAGGGTTACTAAGCACTTCGACTAGCACCAGCATTTCGCATCGTCCCGGATGTCGCTGAAATTCACATTACCACAGAGGTCAAGTTCGGTCAATTTTTGTCATTGAATTTTTGGTTGAAAAAAGCAATAAAAACACGGGAGAAACATGAAAGTAGTCCCGGACGCCTGACAAACTCCGCTTAATGCTACAAGACATACTATTAAAGTTTCCTATGTTGTCGCCTCAATATTTCGCTCAAGGTGTTTATTTTTCGTGGTATATTATGTCGGTCTCTAAAGTTGCCAGAAACTACGCGATATACCACTCCGATAGTGTTACACTGTTTTTCTCACATTTGTTAAGGAGTCTCCGGCGTCCCTCGTTGATTCGCTGCTAACTAGAGTGAACTTACTTCTCATGACCGGTCGCATTTGCTACACATTGATTTTTACTCTTCTCTTTTTTTTTTAACTCGCCATGACTGCGCTATTGAGGTAATCTCATGGTGCTTGTGATAAAAAATACCCAAGGCATGCTGTGATGCCCAGCGTTTTCCCGTATCCTTGTCCAAAGAGATCAAAGCACTGGGAGTGCAATGAGAGGGCCGCCGCACGTATTGGTGACCATTCCTGTGTGAACCGAGAAGTGGCTTTGAAACCTTTTAAAGTTCTTGAAAGTTCGCTTGGCCCCGTGGAGCAGCCTTCGTCATGTTGTCAAGCAGAACAGCATATACACAACACTTGTCGAACAGTCGTATCGACGCTTGGGTGCAAAACGCAGTGCAGGTAGCCGGTAATTCTATTTACCCATTGAAGGTCTTTTACCGCCCCCCACACACATAGACACGCATACACACACATGCATTCACACACAAATACATGTACATACATACATACATACATACATACATACATACATACATACATACATACATACATACATACATACATACATACATACATACATACATACATACATACATACATACATACATACATACATACATACATACATACATACATACATACATACATACATACATACATACATACATACATACATACATACATACATACATACATACATGTTATTCTCAATTGCAGACTCGTTCCACAAGGTGAATTTCGTTTTCTACGTACGTGTCCTAGAACCCCCGTTTCTGTGTCGGGAAGATTCTTAAAAATCTTCAGTATCGAAACTATACCCATACCCAGCGACATTTCGGTTCTTCAAGATTTCTTCTCAATCACCATTTCTTCTCAATAGTCAATTCTTCTCAAGCAGCTTCGAATTAAGGTGCTGCTGCACAGTATGCTCACAGCGTTGCATCTCCCTTCCCGTGCACATGCAGCGCCGCACGCGGTCGTTCAGTGCGTGGTTCCGGTGTGCGAGCCGTACTGCAAGTTCCGCCAGGCCGAGCACGGCTGCCTGGTGTGCGAATGCCCGGACGTGTGTCCACAACTGGTCTGCGGCGCGGGCTGCCAGCCGTACTACACCGAAGCCAGCAAGTGCGAGCGGTGCCTCTGCGCCCCTCACACACGTGAGCCCATCTGCCCTGCCTCGTTTTCATGCACTAACAACTTAGGTCGGAAAAGGGAACCACGCTGCTAACTGTGGAGGTTTGCCCCTCGGAAAGGTGACCTCTTATCTTGCGGTTTCAGCCCTTCTTTCAACATAGCATTTTGTACCGAGACATCGCCAAAATTACGAATATTGATGGCTGGAACTTTATCACTGCTCCTGGTTTATGAAGCGAGTACATACGTGCAATGACTTCAGAAATCTTATATTATCCAAAACGTTGCATGCTTGCGTTCTTATAGTGTCATTGACACCTGCTTTCTTTCGTCTCACATGCTTTATTTATCATTACTAATGAGAGCTCAGGACTGCAGAGACTAATACAATCACTTTAGTTTCTTTCAATTACTTTTAGTCCATGCATACCAAGCTTCCACAGATCGTCCACATCCACTTGAAGCATCATCATCGAGCCACACACACATCAAGCGCTCACAAAAAAAAAAAACAGAAGGACACGTAATTTTATATGTTTGCAATGCGTTAGCATTAGCAGCACTTGACTCCAGCCAATCAGTCAATGGGAATTCTCCGATCTAGTGACGTCACTTTTTTCCAGCCAATCAGTGAATTTAGCTTCCGGCGACACATTTGCTTCCCGATAAGGCTTCTAATACTACAGCATCAAAAATAAGCTTCGACGAAACTTTTCCAACACAAGAGCGCCCCGTGATTCGCCTAGCGCACGGACCCCGGCCAAACCTGACAGTCAATGAGGTAGCACAAACATAGCAACAACTAAGAACTTAAGAGATGTTCTGGCAATATCGCCCCTCATTAATTTTTTATTCCGACGCGGCGTCTTCTATGCCATGAACTACGACTCGAGGCCATCAACACCCTAAGGGGCCGTGCATAGACGCGCTCTCACTCGGAACGCTCTCGCAACGACGCCAACGGTGATGGGCCGTTTCCTCCTGCACCGCTCATCTCTGCGTGCTCGCGCGCAGGCCGGGAGCAGCTGTCCGAGGTGTTCTCGTCCTTCTGCTCGGAGCACACGCTGCACCGGATGCTGGCGGACTTTGACGACTTCCGGGACAGCCTGCTGCGACTACAGCACCGAAGCCTCGAGCTGCAGGAACTCATCAACCGCGCCGAGCACGCCCGGGGAATCCACGGTGAGTGCACATATAACGGCGGCGGGTGCTGGGACTGTGGTAGAGCTGCTTCATTGTAACCGCTTCCATAGCCGCCCGGGGACAAAAAGAAAGTACTTTCTAAAAAAAAGCAGACAAATGAAAGGACACACTTCCTTAATACAAAGTCGGACCGCAGCGGTGGCCTGGTTAGAGCATCCGCCTCGTATGCGGGAGGTGCGGGGTTCGACCTCTTTGCCGTCCGGGACCCACTGAGGACCCACCGGTGATACAATGGGTAACAAGCTTTCCCCTGGACTGTGTTCAGGTTATATAGGATGAGATGCTTAGAAAATGGGTCTCTGATACCACCTTGAGTTGAGCAATACGCTTTGTGATGTGACGCTCATTGGTCAAAGATGTCGTTGAGTCATTAAAAATCCACTATCATCATCATAATGCAAAGACAGGAAAGAATAAAGTAAAGGCGGGAAGGTTGTTCCGGCCGTAATGCCCGGATTACCACCCTGCGTATGCATGGAGAACGGGTTAAAGGGGGTTAAAGAGAAGACAGAAGTAAAATTTACTCAGTAATGTCCGTGGAATCAGGCCATGATCGTTGGTTCGTGGCGACGAATAAAAAAAAGTCCACAGTTCATTTTCAGGTGGCCATTCAGTATGTGGCTGTTAAGTTTAAGCGAGGAGAAACGTAATTAGACGGATATCTCTAATCGACCAATGCAAGCATTGAGGGGGAAAGCACAAAATACAACGAGTTAAGGAAAACAGGGAAATCGTTTCTTTCACGGTATTGGTCATGACTGTTGCATCGCCCTTGCTTACTCTCTTTCAATACATTCCGACAAACAGGGCAAGCTGTCACTATGCAGATATTGCGGGGCCTCTTCCTGCATGTTCATGTCGTTTAAATGTAGTCACGTAGCATGAATAAACTAAACCAGACTGACAACCGTAATAGCATAACTGTTTTACTATTCCAAAAATACAAAAAAGAAGGAAAAGATGTTACCAGCCGCGGCAATATCTAATTAATATCTTAAGCACCCGAGCTGCGGCCGACGGAAATAAAAGGGGCCAAGGAGAGGATAGCAAGGAGCAGTACTCAGGGGAGCGATAGCGAGAATTGATGGACAGGAGAGAGCTAGCTTTCCACACTATTTACAAAAATGCAAAAGATGATCAAGTTTGCAGCGCTCGCGCGGGATTGATTGTATACGCACTGTGTTGCAGTGGAAAGAGGTCAGACTGAAAATAGCCACCAAAGTATTGCTGAAATATTTCGTAAAATTACATCACGTTAATTACACTGTATGGTTTAGGCATTCATGTCAATTTGTTGTTTTTGAATAATTGCCATGCATTTATATTCCCTCACATTTATTAATACCAGTTTGTCTTTTTTCTTATTCCTGATGTGTCTTGCCGGATATCTTGCTTATACCTGAAGCAATACTTTTGTTCGCCACTCTGTGCTAATGCGTATTGAAATGAATATCGTGAAGATAGTATGTTTTAGGCAAAGTAGCCCATAAGTAGTATTACTTATTTCCTTCTGCGTGTGCATCTTTCTTCTTTGCTGAAGTGTGCTTAAAATATTGCAGGGCCCGTACCCGAGGAAGTCCGAACGAACTTCGGAAGGCATCACCACAATCACCACCAACCACTTCACCACCTGGCGGGCCATCACCCGAAGCATGCAAACGGCCACCATTCGAAGCCCTCCGAAGCGCACCACAACTGAGCACCCCATAGCTGTTTTGCGACTCATGCCTTGTGTTCGCTGTAATGCGAAAAATAAAAAATCTGTCGCAAAGACGAGAATTAGTGCATGTTGCTGTTTCTAGGTTTTCTTATTTTTTGCGACTCATATTTGAAGTGGAGACCAGCCCGTAGCGTTGAAAGCCTTTGGTTTGGAAGAACAAAAATCAAAATGTTCCTGTTTTCCATTTTGAAAACATTTGAGCACTATTACTACCACTAGTGCTACGACCAACCTGTCTCCTCAGCACTGTTATTACTCGCCTTTTAAAGCGAAAGCTTTACTGGCCGCGAACTTGCGATTTCGCCGTGGCGGTGCTCCGAGGAGGCACATGACGTCACAACGCGCGCCTCGCCACGGATATTTCTCTCTCTCTCGCTCCCTAGTCACTACTGTGCATGCGCCACGAGTAGCACCGAGCCACAGCTGTTCCGCCACTGCGCAGCGCCGCGCCTTTCCTCAAAATCCAACTCTCAATTTTCAGTTTTCTCTTTCTTCTTTCCCTCCCTCCTTTATCCCTTCGTTTACGGCGCGGTTCGGGTGTCCACCGAGATATTTGAGACGGTTACTGTGACATTTCCTTTCATAAAAACCAAACAAAACAAGTGAGCTGACGGCGTTCATAGAGTTCTTTGGCGTTGACAACTTTGCAAGGGACGTTCATTTTCACGAAAGGAAAGGCGCGCAACCGGCTCCGTGGGTCAGTGGAGACCTCAATCTCGCTTTCATGTACGTGGCGTTGGTTTCCAACTGCAAAAGCCTGCTTTGATTGCGTTCCGCACAAACTGGATAGGCAGTGCGCCCTCCCTGCCACCCTGGGAGGTGGTATGCAGTTAATGGTTGATCGCGACAGATTGATCACCAAATGAACGCTGCGGCCTAGCTATTACTGCAGTGCAGCATGTCAGCCACAACGCTGTCAGCGCTAATGCATTCAGGCCACATCTCTCTCTCACCACCGCCTCATGTATCAAAACACGAATGAGGCTGTTGCTGTTGCTGGCAGGAAGAAAGAAAAGGAAAGTGCACGGGCCTGCCTACTGGCTCAAGGCGAGCCACAATCGCTACCACGTGCTGAAAGTGGGAGAGTTAAAGGACAGGGGAGCAAAGATAGAAAGAAAAGGTGCACGCTAATATTCCCCGGGCCGATCCCGGAGGCAGTGCAATACCGGGCCGACCCGTGCCAGAGTGCTTCGAGCCAAGCACTCAGCCAATAAAAACACTCCACGAATGAGGCGTCCGCATATCCAGGGAGCTAGTTATGCGTCCTTCCTTTCCTCAAAGCCATCGCCGTCTAGAACATTGTCAACGCCAACGCGAATGAACACAGTGAACGCCGACATCTTTCGCTTTGTGTATCCAAGATTAGCTGAGCTAATCCACATTAATTTTCTTTTTTTTTCTATCGCCTAGACTCAATTCATTCAAAAGTAACGCAGAAAGAAAAAAATTCAGTAGGAATCTTAAAATCAAGCATGTATACATACTGAGCACTGTTATAAGCATTGCAGAAGTGTGTATTAACGATGACAGCTACAGTTCGTCTGATACTGCTTTTTTTAAAAGCATGAGGCTGGAGACTGAAAATGAAACAAATGAAAGAAAAAATGCGCCAATTGACAAATTATCAGTTTTCTGGTTCCTCAACTACAATTATACGAATATACCACCGTTGTAGGTCCGAGAATTTAATGACAGACTTCCCAAACAAATCAACACGCCAGCAGTACGGTGTCACCTACAGCGCGCAGCGTTTCCACAATTTTGGCCACGAGACACAGCCTCTTTCAAGAACAAGGCACTTAGCGATTTAGAAAACTTGAGACACTCTATTGAATTCCGGCAAGTACGGAAGAACGCTTCAGGATAGCAATAACACACAGACAGACGCACACGCGTTCAAACGAAAGCACAAACAGCCGTGCGAACCCAGAGGAGCAACTTCCTTCCTCGAGAGTGAACTTTGACCGATCGCATCGGCGTCTCGGCCGAGTTTCCAAATCCCCACGGCTTTTAGCTGCTGCTACCGCATGATGGGAATCTCCCCACCCGCATCGCAGCCCCATCCGTTAACCTAGATGTTTATTTTCACAGGGCTGAGGGGCTCCTCCCCGATGCAAATCGGAGCTCCCCAAATGTAGCCTATATACCCTCATACAGATCTGCAAAAGGCCCCCCAACAAGAACGGAAGGGAACAAAAGAAACTTGCAGCAGTCTAGGGGGAGAGAAGGGTGTGAGAAAGGAAGGCCGCCGCAAGGGTCAGTGGGGAAGAGCGCGCGGCCTCGGCAAGGCAGCAAGGGCCTGCTTCGGCTCGTCGCCTGCCCCTCCGACAGAGGTGGGAGGGGAGGGACGGCCGGGCGTGCGACGAGGGAAGGGAGGTGTTTCCCTTCCCCTCCACCAGATGGCTCAACATGTGCGCCGAAGTGGCGCCGCCCGCCAGAGCGTTCAAGATGTCTGCCCGGACGGCGAGGCAGGGAAGCTCGGCTCTCAGGCATCTCGTTATTCCTGCCTGCTACTTGCAAGTTGCGGGTGAGTAAAGTTCAAGATCAAAACCTTTCACCATTCGCGCAGCTGGTCGAGCTGTCGGCATCGCGCGAGGTCGAACGGGATAATTGTTTTTAGCGCTACCCAACTAGCTGTGCTCACGGGCGCGCGAGAAACAAACGCTCCCCGAAACAGCGGAGCTGAACGCCTCCGTGCGCGGGACAGCTTGAAATGAGTGGCCAACTGGGAGTTCGCACTTGCTATGACGTTGAAAATGACAAGTTAATCGTACCGAATGCGTTTGTTCGACGCGACAACGCCGTAATGCGATTACAGCGCCACGCCCACCAAGAGGTCTATAAGACGGAAGAATGCGTTGAATTAAGTATGAATCAGCGAATAAGGGCGAGGCATGCTGTTTACAACTCACTTTTTAGCTCCGCAAGAAGAAGCATGCAGGAAGCGTTGAGGGGAGGTGCGTCAGCTGGACGTTCTGAATAGGGTATATGTGTATAATGACTCATCTCAATGAACTCCCTGTTGTGTACAATGGCAATCTATAACGGAAATCCCTGCACTGATTTGACCTCAATCCGATTTGCGTGGTCGCTTGTTTGCCTGTGCTAGCGATGTATCTCGTTTTTGTGAGAAATGTAGAAGTTAAGAAATCGCAGCACTTCATCTGAGCGAGGTTAATTTGCTGCACGCGATACTGAATTTCTTGTTTGTCTTTTTCCTTGGAATACGAAATTATAGTCTGTAAATGAACCTACCACAGAAAAATATTCACATTGAGCATAATGAACGCATTTTACGCTTTATGCGGGCTTCGAAATACAGCTGTACGACAAATTATGTTTTATTTATTTTGTTCCCGAAAGAATAGCGAAGCTAGTTGCAATCTAGAGAACAATTCGTCTTCGAATTTTTGCATTTTATGAGAACATGCACTCACTGATGAAAAACAGAAACATTTCTCTATGCTTCCGACAGAGGTGTCCTGCTTTAGACACTTTCGTCTTTGGCATGCACGGGCTTTGATTCTTGTTAGGCGACGCTAGAGGGATTCCGGCTGAGTTTGTTGCATTTGAGAAGAAAGTGTTAAGCTTCGGTGACTGACGCGAATAAATTCTTATTTACAGTTGTGATAAACTTGGAAAACAGCCAATAGTTGCCTAAACTACCACGATCTAGTTAAATAAACTGCACTTGACTACGTTTGTTCAATTCTGAGTCAAAATAGTAGTCTGCAGCGGCTGATGCGAACACAATTCTTATTTCGGCCGCCAATAGTTTGGCAAAATGAGCAAAAAATAAACTTCCATAACTGCCAGTATTTGAACGCATATTTGAAATTGGCTTCTGCGTCTCAAATACAATTACACTTAACAAAACGCTTACGCATCAGAATTAAATGGTCTTTAGTAGAGGATTAAGGCTTGCAAAATAACATTATCAGCAGACACTTTGGAAGCAATGGTTATGTCGGAAACATGACTTCAGCACACTCAAACAGGCAGGCAGGTATCAACATGCCTAGTGCAGCCTAAGCAACTATTGCTGCTGTAGCCAACCCCGACAGGAAAATTGAGCGGCATAGCGTCAGCAGCGTCGGGTTCCGCAGCAAGCAGAGGTGAGCGACCACATGGCAGCTGAACCGACGCCAGATGTCTTCGCCCATGCGCGCAAAACGCAATATGTTAGAAGCGCCAAAGGTGGGGAGGAGAGGGAGAAAGAGAGAGAGAGATAGAGGCCGAGGCTGGAGCGGCCTGCAGCCAGCTAACCGGAAGCACGCGGAGAGAACAAATATATGGCCCAACGGATTCCGCACCTTCGCTATATAGCCAATTATGTTCGCACGCTCTCTACACGGGAGCCGCCCGCGTGGCCAGCCCTCGCTGATAAGGCACGTGGTCTACAGGGTGAAGAACTGACTCACTCTTTTGTGCGCGTAGTTGATTCAGAAGCGTAAAAAGC
The DNA here is from genome assembly GCF_052857255.1 of Amblyomma americanum. Taxonomy (NCBI): domain Eukaryota; kingdom Metazoa; phylum Arthropoda; class Arachnida; order Ixodida; family Ixodidae; genus Amblyomma; species Amblyomma americanum. Next base: position 43,343,752 of record NC_135503.1, on the reverse strand, counting down.
GGGCCTCGATACGTACCACTCCGGGAGACCAGTTAGTGAGTTAGGTCGACTAACGTTAACTCGATGAGAACCAGAAATTTGATCGAATTATACGGGGTTCGTACGATTCCTCTTTATTTAATAGACCTGATTTTGACTGGGCTCAACAGTCAGTGTGAATAAACCGGAACTTCGAATTAAGCGAGTTCCAATTAAAGAGGTTCCACCGTGTTATCTCTTCGCACATTTGATTCAAGGAGCTTCGTTATCGGGATAAAACTCGATGCGTGCCCATTTATATACCTCTACATAGCTTCAGAGGTTTTATGTAAAGCCGATTTGTACTTTGAACGCGTGTTTCTGAAATTTACTTGCCCCCTACAAACGGCGGAGCTGAGGAACTGGGCGTGGAGTGAGAATTCCCCTAAACTTATTCCAGAAAGGTTTCGACGGTTTATTGTAGGTGATCGCACGCTCCTCATGCTACTTTAATCTATTTTCCCACTTGCCTCTCAAGACCAGGTAAGATTAGGTAAGGTTAGTATATGAAGAAAGGGAAGGCGTGGTAACTGTCATGCTAGGCTTCACTATCGTATGAGGTCGAACACCGTTCGTTGGAAGCTATATGCTTCGCAATAAAGGCTGTTGTAATTGTATCAAATGCTATGTATTGCTAGCCTGCTCTGCTGTAATGGTATTATCTACGACAGATGGAGGCCGTGGCGTTGGAAGCTAGTTTTCATAGTTAATGTACATGTAGAGGACCGGCAGACTCGAAATGGGCGCGGAAAATTCGATACGCGGGCCACAATAAAAAAAAGTAGCATGGGTGAATAGGTATATAGTTCCGTAACGAAAACAAGGCCGTAAAGATATCTTATTTGAAGAATGGAAATACCTTATGCCGCTGACAAAGCAGGTCTTATGGTCAATCAGCCTAATTTTTAATTTTAAGACTGACGCTAAAAACGGTGAGTCGCGAATGGTTTCATGAAAGAAACCTCGGTCTGTACCATATTTTCGGCTGGGAAAAAACAAAACAAACTTCCTTTGTTTGCACTGAACTTAAAAAAAAACTTAAAATAGAAACTCGGAGGCTGTAGGCATATGATCATCTTGCAAACGACATCAGAATAAGCGAGCATCAGAAGGAACTTCGCTTGTTCAAGGAGATACGACGTATTTATATGTTTGCTTCCATTATTTTCTCTTTTAAGGATTTGTATACGATAAGATGTGAGCGATTGTTGTTTTTTTTGTCTGCTAAACACCCAACTTTGTTGTGACCGTGTGAAGGTGAACTGCAGGTTCGAACGTAATTGTCTTTGAAAGCAAGCGTTAATGCACGGGAGGCAGTGAAATAAAAAAGAAATAAAAAACTGAGCGAATTTAATAAACCATACTCGAGCCAGGAGACCGCAATATATAATATTTAGAAGTACACGCGAAATTCCCGCTCTCTGTCTTTGTCAGAAACTGAAAATTCATGTCACACAAGGTCATTTAAACATATCGGCGAGAGCTCAAACACATGACAATCAGCATCACCCATGAATGTTTCCTGGTCGAGTTTCTAAGTTCTGAACCGTCTTTTGATGCAGTTTTGAGTCTTTGAAAATCTGCACTCTAGACAGAAAGAACTTAAAAGGGAGTAAGCTCTTCTCTAGCGCGCTCATTTTTATAAAAGGTAGTGCGCTGGAGAACAGCTCTTTTTACTCCCATATAGACGTATTTGTGTTTAGAGTGTAATGGCTAATTGGTGAATAAAATGTGTAAATTGCGTTTATTTGCCCCCTTTTGTTTACTTGAAAACAAATGCAGAAAGGCAGGGAGTGCTTGTAAAAATGGACCAGGAACGTACTCAGCTTCGAGACGGTACAGTCTTGGTCAAAAGTCTTAAGGCCAAAGGCTTCAGCCGCATAGCAGATGCCATTACGGCACTGTTAAAGACCGAATGACCTTGAAATGCTAGCAGAAGGTTTCATCTTGCGGTTAAGAAGCTTCGGGCTTGACTTGTGTTTTGAATGATCCGCTGCACGGAGCATTCTAGGGACATTCATTTCGCTGTAGCTGAACGCTGTGGCCTTAGGACTTCTGACCAAGACTGCCCGCGCCTCTTGGGACGATGTGGACGACGGCAGCTATGTAAACAACCGCGTGTGCGTAACTTTACGATAACAAAACCTCAAAGCTCAGTTCCTCTGTTCCGTCTCTTTCTTACTGCTAGTTTAAACTGGACTGTCTAGTTTGTTTCGAAAAACGCGATCGCAGGATTTCTAGTCCAGCAGGTCAAAGTTTTTCAGTTTGCTTGTTTCACAGCGCAACTCATATCGCTTTACACGCCGGTATTTCGAAACGCGCTCGTATGCGCAGCGTGTGAACGACAGCAGACGATGCAGCGGTCCGTGCGTCATAACTTTTGGGGCCCACGTGACCATGTTTGCAGCTCTTCCCTGGACGTGACGTCATAGCACACTCCGGCGCTCAGAAACCGGAACCGAAATAGCTCAGTATGAATAACCGAAGAATAAACTGCTTACCACGCATACACGAAGCCCGTAGCATGTATGACGCGTCCTGGGGCAATACGCAAAGCAACACGCCAACCAAAAATTTGGTGTCTCCACCCATTTAACGTATGCGCTCTTTCAGAACCAAAGCTGGTTTCAGAACACGATGTCATTTTTCACCCGCTTGGGTTTGCTCATATAGCAGTAGCGGCCGGTATTTCGAAACGCGCTGGTACGCACGGCATGTGTACGAGAGCAGACGACGCAGCAGTCAGTGCGTCACAACTTCTGGGGCCCACTTGACCATGTTTGCTGCTCTTCCTCGGGCGCGGTGTCACAGCACACTTTGGCACTCGGAAACCGGAACCCAAATCGCTCGGTATAAATAATGCAATAAGAACTTGTTTACCGCGCGCATATGAATCGCGGAGCATTTACCACGCGTCTCGGGTTCAATAAGCAATGTTTGAAACAAACAACACGTCAACCAAAACATTTGGTGTCTCCACCCCTTTAACTTAATCATTAAATGAATAAGTAAATGAGTAAGTAAAAATGTAATCCACTTTGCCTGCAGTAGTAGCCACGCTGGTACCAGACATACCCAGTGAATCCTTCCGCCAATTTGTATTTTTCTTTTACTTTAAAAACAAAAAAATCTTTCTAGCGTTCTCTTTTCTACTGTTTTTTTTAAGTAAACTATAAGAACAAAGTACTGGATTACTTTCACCGTGAACCCAGACGCGGCTCAAAACGCGATCCGAGCTTTAAACAAATACCGGAGCTGCTTCGCTTGGAGGCACGGACGACAATGGCCAGTAAAGGGTACGCAGCTTCCCAAGCGCGCATCTGTCTGCGCGCCGTTCGCCGCTGCAGCACCGATTCCGAGGAGTCCATAACGGTGCACACAACGATCTGCGCAGAAACAGCCTTCTCTATGGGGCCGTCTGAGCTCGGGTCATCGCCTCCGACGACGACAACGCTCGCGGCTTCGTCGGCCCGTGTTGCGCTACTGATCACGCGATCGACGGCCAACGCATGACCGGCTTCGACAAACGCAAGCCACGGCAGCAAAGGAAGGAGTCCAGCGCGCCGTTGAACCCTTCGTACAATCGACCGCAAAGGCGACACGGGACGGAGGGAGAGGAGGATAGAGACAGGGATCTAACACAACGGCCCTCGGGAAAGCGAGGGATCTGTTTCGCCGATTTGTTATTATTTTTTTATTTGTTCTACGCCCCCCGCCTGCTTGGCAACTCCACAGTAACGAAAGAACGAAAGCAGAGAACACGGCTAAAAGAATCGAGTGTCACTGGATTTTCTTGATATTTTCTATTATCCCGCGGATGTTGCCGTCATGTGTCGCCTAGGCGAATAGAACGACGTACAAATGGCGTTTGGCCTCCGAGAGGCGATCAGCCGGACGGTGCTTTGGTGCGGACCATCGCCGATGCGATGTCCATGAGGGTAGACAGAAACTCGGTAGAACGTCCTAAAGGCATCAGAGTTATTTTCCTTCCTTCTCTCTCTTTCTCTCGCTTTCTTTATATCTTTTTGAACTGCGTTTCGGAGTTCCTTGCTTTGATCTCATCGTTTGCCAAGCAGCAGGAGGAGCGTTCTCGATAGCGTAGTCTGAAAAAAAAAAAGTCGTTTATGGACTGGAGGGCACTCAGGGTGGGTAAACATTCCACCGAAAGGTTTTACATGTTTCGGCGTTTGCGCGAAGTGAAACTAAACATTGCGCTGCCGCCGCGCGCTTAAAGCATTCAGAGATAAGAGTAAAATTCAATTGTTCTTTAAACTTCTAACATAATTTTTGAGTCTAAAATTGAAAAAAAAAATATCTGAAGCTGCCCCCGGCAGTATTGTATCTTTTCGAAGTAAAGATCAAAGCGACTCAGCTTTTAGTTACTCTGGTGAATGCGGATATTTTGGGAGGCTGAGAAAACGGCGTCGTGTTTTGAACACAGGCCATAAGTTTCATGTTTTTAAGCCATTCTGGTTCGCTCATAAGCCGCCATTCTGTCCAGAGCTATGGAATTCATACGTCTTAAAGATTAACAGCAATCGAAAAGCAAGATATGATTATGAAGCTGGACTGACTTATTCCTTGCAGGAAGGGTGACGTCAATGCTACGGGGATGTTATTCGAGAGATTGTAATTTTCTTCACAGCACTCACCAATGCAAGTACAGTACCAGCTTTCAGGCAAAGTTAAATATTGACTTGGTTCGGCGGGTTCGGATCCTTAGAGACTTTGCGACTTCGGTCTGTTAAGGTCTTTTGACTTAGGTAATGGACGGAGCCGCTGGAAGCTTAGCTTTGCAAAACTAGAACCTGCACTGCGAACTCAAAGAAAAAAATAACAAAATGTTTTTTTGAGTTAGGAGCAGCAGACAAGCGCCGCGTGTCTTAACGGCTCTTTTTCAAATAGCGTTTCTTTTTTGCGGTATTTTTCATTTGTCCAGACATTAGGCGAAATAAGTTGGGCCGATAGCATATACCTAATTAGACCTTTTTGTTTTCTGGATAAAGGACACGTTTCTTGAATAAAAGGACAGCAACGGTGAAGGGAGAAACCCTTTACCTTTGCTTGCTGTTGTCTGAGACATTTGGACTGGCAGCTAGCCAGTTATCTGTCACCCGCTCTGGTACCAAGTGCGGAAATAACAAATGGCTAAACGACATAGAGATGAATTGAGAAAGCAATCCTTACAAAGTGGGTCCCATATTCTACTTTATAGCCGTCTATTCTTGTACATGCATTTCTGGAAGCAGCGGCTGAGTGCCGTTCTTCAGGAAGCCTGAATGTCTACAGATAATTTCATCAGTTGCACGTTATTGTTAAACGGCAAAAACCTGTTATGGTCCCAAGTGTTCGGGGCGAAGCTTTGCGTTTCAAGCTCATGAAGTAAGTACAACCTATACAATGGAGCTGCGCCGACTTTGACTTGAATCCATCTCGGCGCGACCAGACTAGTTACAAAGAATGTTCACAAATGTATGTTCCTAAACTAGTTTCAGCGCAATGTTTCACGAGCTAAAAGCGCCTAACGCTTAGTAGTAATTTACGAGACTTGCTGTGATAAGGGAGCCGCGGCTGGCGGAGGACACAGCTATTTGGAAACGAGTAGCAGGAGGCTTTGTCCTGCGGCAGATATAATCTGGCTAATGATGATGACGACGAATAAATAAATAAGCTGATTCCGGTGCCAGTCACAAGGCGGCCGGCTGTCGCTCTGCATATAGCTGTTTGGGTACGCCAAAGCTCGCGCGTTGCCTAAATTACGACCGCCCCGCCCCGTTGCGGGCGCTGTAATCAGTCCTGGCTTCCGCGTCGGCAACCCAACCGTGGCGCCCTCTGATAGCGGCGGAGTAAGCTTGTACGGGGAGTGGGCAATAACGGCGCGATCCAGGCAAGGATACGTGTATACTGTTGAGTGGAGGACGAGGGGAAGTGCGGTGCGTCGCATCGGACAGATCCAAGACGGGAAACATGTCGGACATTTGCATCGAAAAGGGGAACGAACTATGGCCCGACCAGTCGATATGTGCCGCTCGCCTTCTAGACGTGACCAGCCTGCGTCGCTGTGTACGGGTGGAACGCTTCCGCGTTGCTTTTGCTTCTCTTTTATTACGTCCTATGAGGCCTCACCCCTTTCTTATCTCTTACTGTGGTAATTTTGTCGTTTTTCCTGAATTACCAAGCGTTTCTTTTTTGCTTGTGACTTTTCTCTTTAACGTTATATAGACGTAAGTTCCCGCTTTTACCTGTATGGGCTCGCCACGCGGACAGACAGGTGTTACGCGTGCCCAGAGTTTCGCAGACGGAACACGGACAAGAGCCCGTGAAGACATCAGTTACTGTCAACACAGTTAGTGTAAGTTTCAGTTAGCGTTAGTGCTTTGCCGATGCTCTGAAATCTGAACTTCAATCGAGATAACCGATGACCATAGACTGTGGTCATGGAAATTTCTTGCCATTATGAGTTTTTAAAATTTGCACTATTGATTTTTACATCTTGAATGCGCGCTCGTGCTTGTGTGTGTGTGTGTGTGTGTGTGTGTGTGTGTGTGTGTGTGTGTGTGTGTGTGTGTGTGTGTGTGTGTGTGTGTGTGTGTGTGTGTGTGTGTGTGTGTGTGTGTGTGTGTGTGTGTGTGTGTGTGTGTGTGTGTGTGTGTGTGTGTGTGTGTGTGTGCGTGTGTGTGTGTGTGTGCGTGCGTGCGTGCGTGCGTGCGTGCGTGTGCGTGTGTGTGTGTGTGGGGGGGGGGGGGCTGTGTATAGTGTGCTGGATGTTGAAATCCGCAGTGCCGTACTGACCAACTGCCGCTTGCCATGATAACAGGAGGAGAAGGAGAAGGAAAGGCCGGTAGGTTAACCAGGAGACGAAACCGGTTTGCTAGCCAGCCCTAGGGAAAGGGCATGAGGGTATGTAAATGTGTTGGGAAAGGGAGCAACAGGAAAACGAAGTACGCAAGTAAAAAGCTTAAAGCAAAGTCACAGCATATCATGCAGGCACGACGTTCTCAAGAAATGGAGCAGTGCTTGGAAGGTCTTCACCACCTACGATTGCCGAGGTCACTGTCCGCGAACCTTCATCTCTGCCATTGGGCGTGGGTCAAGGCGCTCCAGCGCACGGCATAGAGACAGCCCTTCGGCACTGTATGCAAGGCATACCCAATGAATGTGTTCTATGGTCTCGTCGTACGTTCAGACAGCAGGTGCACGGTAATCAGCCATACCGATAACAAAGGAGTAGTTGTTCGTAAATGCGCCACCAAGCCTGAGGCGGCACAGCAGTGTTGCTTCACGTCGTGCTAGGCCGGGTGGAAGCCAGAGCTTCACATCAAGGTCCAGGGGTTGTATAGTAGGGTTCGAAAACTTGCCGGAATCCCATGAGGCAAGCGTGGTCTCCCGCATAAGCTTTGGAGACCTGTGCGGTTCGCTCGATGGGAGCTTCGCGCGGCCTCAACCGCACGGTGGTTACTTGCGATGCCGCTGTGTCATAGTAGCCATTGGTAGACAATATCGTGTCTGTTTCTAATGGCCGAGTGGTGTAGCTCTCAGATTTCCGCGACCTTGGTATGCAAGGCGAAGAGAAGCTTGAATGCATTGAAGGGCTGCTTTTGAGTCAATAGGCATAGGTCACTGCTGTGGGCTTGCACCAAATGTGAAGAAGTGAGCACTGTGTGAAAGGGTTCACCTCTATGTTGTGCACGCACTGTGTTTCTCTAACGCAAATAATATTCAGGTTGGTAAAATAGTATACTAACGAAAGTAAGGTCTAACCATGAAGCCAGATCCGCAGCTTCAAAGAGCCAATTTATCAAAACCAAAAATAATGTCCCAAAACGCTGTGCTTCGCCATGAAAGTGGAGGTTCAATGATAAGAACGAGAGTCTGCTGGAGCAGCCTACCATGGTCTGCTTTTGTGCATTACAGCAAACCTTCTCTGCCTATCTTTCTGCTTGCCAAGAGCAGCTGCCGTCGATATCTTTGCTGGAAATGATTGAACGAGCGACACTCAGATGTTGTATTCCCATTGGGCGTGAAAGTTTGCGGCGAGACTTGTATTGATTCTACATAAATCTCATATTTCGTGTTCAGGGTCGTCCATTATAAGTGCGAACATGCGAGCGCATGGCCTTGCTCTTCGGAGGGCCACTGCGTCCTACACTGCCGCGCGTCTAAGCGAACTGGCAGATTACGCAAAGCACCACGTCCAGGTTCATCTTATCCTGCATGCGCCTCTTCGGTGCAATGAGCGGCTGTGTCACGCGTAGTGGTCATATAAGGAGTGCAGCCATGCGCTCGCGTGTTCGCACTAAGACTGGACGACCTTGTACATAGCGTTTTTCTTTTCCTGGTTATGATTGCGTTCTTAAAGCCAGAGTTGATAGCCACATTTTCTTGATTTTATCCAGCTGTATTTTAGTCGTATTTGTTTTCGACTGAACTGCTATTTTACCGTTGACACAGATTGACTGTGCTTCCTAAAATGGTGAAAAGTATCCCGCTCAGCATGTTTTGAATTGTGAACTTTTGAAGATCCAGAAAATGTTTAATAGGACTTTGCGCATAGTTTGAAATGCTAAGTATGATCTCATACATATGGTGAGGTTGTTTTGAACGCAAACAGCGTAATGGGATAAAATATAGAAAAGAACCGGCCTGGATTTCCTTTCAGACATGTACTGGCCCAGGAAGTCTGGACAAACGCTTCTAGTTTGCACAGCTGCCACCACGCGCTGCGTGGCGCTGAACACTCAAATCACGCGATTGTCAGTCGCGATTAGAAGTAAATCAGAGAACTGTTGGAAGATTAGCACTAGGTGCCCACGGGAAAACCACAAACGAGGTAGTACAGGGGGGATATGGGCTGGGCAACGTTCGAAGCACGGGAAGCTCAGAGTAAAGTACTATACGAAGAACGCCTGAGGAAATTGGATGATAACAGGTGGGCAGCTAAGGTATTTAAATACCTGTACAGAAAGAGCGTTGACACACAGTGGCGGAAACGAACTAGAAAGCTGGCCAGTAAGTTTGCCAGAGACGAGGAAGGAGAAAGAAAAAACATTAAACGACAGGTTAAAAACGTCGAAGGTAAAAATTGGATAGATTCAATGAAAAGAAGCATAGTGTAGAACTATATCGATGCTGGAAAAGGCAGATCAGGAAGGAAATGTTTTATGATAACTCAAGAGGCAGTGCCCTCCTATTTGAAGCTAGGTCAGGGTGTCTTAGAACGCGCAGCTACAGAAAAGAATTTAACGAAGAAGATGACACATGTGCTGTGTGTGGTAAATCTGTAGAAACAATAGAACACCTCATCCTAAAATGTGATGGTATCCATCCCAATGTCGATGCAGGCACAGTCACTTTTCCTGAGGCCTTAGGGTTTAGAGATAACAATAGTCATGTAAATAAATCTGCGGTGGAAATTAGCAAAAAGCGATTGGAGGATTGGTGGTACAAAAGCAGAGAGGTGACATAAGTTTTAAAGTGTAGGAAGACGTTTTTTTAAAGGAAATGGCGAATTGTATTAACAACTTACAGCAGAGTTAAACAAAAATAAAGGAAAAAACTGAGCTTGGTGGCAACTACCACTGCCCCGTTTCAAACGGGACGCTCCTACCTTCCATCGATCGATCCATCCACGCGAGAATTTCGAATTTTCGCTACATACCAGTTATTTTCTATGGCTGTCAGCAATAATTGGTGCGAGCGCAGGAAGCATTTTAGAGGTCAGAATTTGCAGCGAGGAGGAAATATTGGCCATGATAATTACCACGTTCGTGCAAAATCTCTCCGGACTCCCTATTTTTCTCAAAATTATGAGTTTAAATTATCCTCATTGAGTTACGCGATGTTCGCTAATGGGGGCCAATATATGGTGCACTAGTTGCTCAATGTCCAGAATAGCTGGGCAGAAGGAAAGAAAAAACGTTTTTCGGCGCAGTCACGCAGGTTAATCTTCTTAAGTCTGCACGCGTGAACATGGCGTGCATGTTCCATTCGTTGGTAACAACACGTGGCTACTGAATCGCGAAAGGTCTTTGCACTAGGTTTTCTCCCATACACTCACATCTAACAAATCTTTGGCTGTGTACTGTGCGTTAAGGCAGCTGCAGCGCCCTGACGGTGACCTTTGTGTTCGCTCATGTGGAGCAGTTGCCTGCTTGCAAAGGGCAGGCGGTGGGTATACGCCGAAGCAGTCATAACTATGTGGAAATTATCTGTCGCCATTAATTAGGTCGATGTGCGCCTGAGAGTAAGTGTAGTGAAGGAGTGGGGGTACGCTCCAAACACGAATACGCCTATATGGGTGTAAAAAGGGAGTAATCTGTCTTCTAGTGCACTCCCTCTTATAAAACGGATTGCTTAGATTACAGCTTTCACCATTTTTATTCCTTTGTGTTAAAAGTGCAGGTACTTCGAAGGAACCAGTCGCACACACCCTTTCGTTAAAGTCACCTTCGACAAATTTCATCCAGTGTAGAAGGCAATACGCTACGCTTTGTTTCCCATTCAAACAAGGAGAACGCTGAAATGATCTCAGTAAGAAGCCGCTGCGTCGGTTTGGACGGCATCTGCTTCAATTAAAGCAAGAATTGAATGCTAGTGAGTGATGATAGCTGAACTTTATCCGAGGCACCCGTTTTTTTTTATAAATGTAAGCGTATCGAAAAGTTGAAAAATTATTCCAAGTTAATTTTCACAGATTTCTGGCCTCGCTGACTGCGAGCAGCTTTAACAGCGGACGCTATAAAATTCAAAGACACAGCTGATGAATCAATCAGTACCTGAACCCGAATAGTTGTTTTCACGTCATAAAAAGTTCGTAGTTCACATACACTGATGATTATGAATTATTAAGCCGCAAGTGTAGATTTACGGCAAAGCGTTCTTGTGAACACTTATAGCTTTACGGACTCGGTGTCAGTTATGCTCACACCAATTGAATTTGCTGCTACGGTTCGCGGTTTTGGCGAGACGAATTAACAAAACACCGTGAACGCTTCGCGCAAAAACAACGCTTTCTTTCGTTTTCTTTGCATTTGCCGAAAGGGTTCTCAACCAGCCCATTCCTCATTAGCTTGATTTCTTCCTGTTATTGCACAGGCTGCTTCACAGGTATACCTTTCGAATTCTGTTTCACAAGTTGCCTCGCACGTGATTTATTTACTCAGTTTGCTTTATTTTCGCCAGTTTCTCTGCTTCGTTCACAGGTCACGGATGCGACGCTAAGCCTTTGTTTCGGCCCACACGGCTTCCGTAAGAGCTGGGTAAACAATCTCCCTTCCGAAGGGGCCCGGCAATCGACGGCAGCACAGCGACCAGCGCGGCTCGAGCTGCAGTGTCAACACCAATGCCTTAGCGGATAGGCCGACGCCCACATGAATGCTGACGTGTCCTGGCAATGACTGGTCGGCGAACGCTTTTGCTAGCTTTTACGAGCAAGGCGGGGACGCCACTTGGGCGCGAAGGATTACGCTGTGTCGAGAGGTTTCTCTTGGGCAGTTTGCTGCAAGGTTAAACCAGTAATTGGCCACAATATATATATATATATATATATATATATATATATATATATATATATATATATATATATATATATATATATATATATATATATATATATATATATATATATATATATATATATATGAAAAGAATATTCCCCTATGCACCTCGGTTTCGGTGACTGTTGGCTTAATTCATATGTTTGTCAAAACGAACCCCTCATTTCCTTTACCTTTACCGAGGTGCATAGGGGAATATTCTTTTTTTTTAATTAGTAGTGTTGATCAGTCGGATAATAATACTTCGATTAATATGTTGCTTAAAGAAAGCTACTTATAAAGAAGCAGAAAAAAACAACCTAGCCGCCGGTGGGATCCGAACCCACGACCTCCGAATGTCGCGTCCGGTCCTCTACCGACTGAGCTACGGCGACGGCTGTCCAATCTGCTGCTCTCGTGGGTATTTATGTTTATACCCGTAAGCGATCCTTGAGAGTGTTCACCAGCGCCACTCTCGACCATGGCGGCGGACGTAGCACGTCCTGTATTACCGCAAAAGTGATGTGGAACGTCATCTAACGGCGAGGGCGGAAACTGTGCGAGAGCCCTCTTATGCTACCTATGGCATCAAGACTACCAGAACCGAGACCCTCGTTAGGCTATTAGCAGATAAGGTAAAGGAAATGAGGGACTCGTTTTGACAAACATATGGATGAAGCCAACAGTCACCGAAACCGAGGTGCATAGGGGAATGTTTTTTTTAATTGGTAGTGCTGATCAGTCGGATAATAATACTTCGATTAATCTGTCGCTTAACGAAGCTACTTATAAAGCAGCAGAAAAAACAACAAATATATATACATATTAAATTAAATTATACCTAAATATAATTTATTTCGGTACCACCACCAAGTTGATTTCCACAGTGCTACGGTGCAGCCTGTGAGGGTAGAGAGAAGGAATAAAGGACAGGCAGGGAGATTAAGGGAGTCAGAGAGACGAAAAAAAAACTTCAGGCCGACGTGCCGCTCATGAGACCACATGCTGGAGAATCCAGAATCGCTTGGGTCTGCGAAGCAAAAAGAAAATAATAAGAAAAATCGGAAGAAAGTGGTGAGCCGCGTCGCCTAAAGAAATACTGAGATACGCCTGTATGCACTGGTACTTCATCGACGCTTTAACAGACTGCGTTAATGAAAAAGGGAAATATCGGTAACAAGGCTTCTCCTGTTGAATCTGCGAGTCACTTGTCGCTGCCAAGTGTTTCATGTCGTCCCTGAAAGCCATGCGAGAGAGCTTACTGCGTTGTAGGACGCTGTGGCTGGAATGTTGAGGTTCTCACTGGCCAAGCTACTCACAGCATCGTAACGCCCTCTAAATATCGCCTGTATACATTGAAATGGATACAACATGTCAAGACCTAGCGTGGGAAATCCCTCGAAGGTAGCCTTGATGTCTCCGACGCTTTTATAAGCTTTCTCAAACTTTACTGCGGTTTCTCAGCAGGGCCTGTACTGACGTTTCTCAGTACGTAGTTAAGACGTGAATTAAACAAGGAGCTCGAGCAGTACTAAGAGACACAGTCACTAGATCCGGTGACTGCACTGCGCATACATGCTAAAGCAGGGTCACCATTTAGGTTAAGCGTGAAGTTAAACATTAAGCGGACTTTATGGCACATAGGGGGATCCCTATAATCTGGGCTTCTCCTCCTGCGCTATAAAGGCAGCTTCACATTTTAGCTTGAAGTCAGTGCGAGGTGCTTGAAATAGTGCGATTCGTGCAGTGAACTTGAAGCATTTGAAGCAAGTCCGGCAGCTGTAAACAAAAGTCATACTTCAAACTTCAAAGACTTTATTTCTTCCTTACGAAGAAAGAGGGAGCTGAGGCAAAGGGCCTGTAGCGCATGACGAGGCCTCAAGTTCCTTGTACAGTTTGCAGTACAGTGCAGCGGTAAAAAAATTTAACACGTTAAAAATCAAACGAACATTCAACGTATTACAGAACAAAGCAAAGAGAAAGAGGCTGGCACATTGCATGAAACGTGATCACAGCGGAGCAAAATAAAAATGACATAAAACCAGACTTCGCTTGCGCGCAGAAAATAAATAGGTAAAATACACAAGAATTTTCAACGGTAATAATACTGTTCAGGCACAAAAAAAAAAGGCTGTATTTATTAGGTAAGCTCAGATTGTGTCAGAACGTCGGTGCACAAAAGTTTAAGGGTTTAATATGTCATGTTGCATTAAGTAGCGCTTGGCTATTTCATTAAAATGTTTGACAGAAACTCTAAAATTAAGATCACCTGAAACATTATTGAGTGCGGTAGGTGCTTGATAGATGATTTTCTGTTTCCCGTAGTTCGTACGCATACTAGGGACTAGTTTTCTATGTGATCGGAGGTTATACTGTGATGAGGAATTGTCTGGAATGGTATTATACAGCCGGTTTTTGTAGATGTGTTGGAACAAACGATAAAAATATACCTGATCTGCTTTAAGCAAACTGTGGTTGAGAAAGAGAGGTGCTGTAGCCAAATATTGAGGATGACCGTGATACCTTTCGATGGCTCGTAATGCCTTCTTTTAAACAAGTAACAATTTATTGTAATTTCTTTTAGTCGTAGTGCCCCAGACGAGACAACAATAAGACAATTTGGAATAAAGAAGTGCATAGTACATAGATAACTTCAACCATTTAGGTAGGAGATGGCAGATTCTATAAAGGCAACCAGCTGTTTTACATAGGTCAGATATAAGATTAGTAACGTGAATATTCAAAGAAAGAGTTTCGGAAGACCAGACACCGACGAATTTGAGACTGCTGACTCTATCAATTATTGTGTCCCCGTAATGAATATTGACTGCGTAGCGTTCAACAACGTTGATGGAGCAATACTCTCTATACGAACCTAATGACGACTCTAGAGTGAAGCCCGCCGAGCGCAATGGTGATCTTACTTCATTTCATACTGCTCACGCCATCAGAGCGTTAAACGAGAACTTTCCAAAGGAGATATCTGCCATGATGAAAGCCGCGCTATTTTTCGCCATACACCTTCAACGATTTGCGTAGTTTTTTTCCGTATTGAGAAATGTGTCGCTGTCAGGAGCCCAATTAACGCCACGAAAAAAGTTATTTTTACAGGTTTAATTTACAGATGAAAGTCGACCTGAGCCCGGTGCATTAGCGCGAAGGTACTTATACTCTAAATACGAATACGCCCACATTTGAGTGAAAAGGGAGTAAGTTGTCCTCTAGCTCACTCCCTTTTATAAATGGAGTGAACTAAAGGACAGCCTATTCCTTTTTTACACCTTTCCGTTTAGAGTGCAGCTTCTTTTGCATCCTCCCTTCTTTCCAGTCCTTCTTTGGAGTCCCTAGGTAGCGTGTGACAATATAAAATATCACACATTTTCCTCATTAAGGAGCTCGAAGTGGTCAACATTTTTCCACATGTTGTCACTAAAATCTCACGAAAGTGAGGAGGTAACTCATTCACGCATGCGCACCCGTACATGCGCGCACACACGCCTACACAGACACACGCAAGTGCGCGCGTGCCCGAACATGTTAGTAATTTTTCACCGGTAAAACTATGGGCAAGTGGGACTTAATATGCTGAGTTAAATGTTTCATCTGGGTACCTGAGTGCAGAAAATTGAATGAATGAATGAATGAATGAATGAATGAATGAATGAATGAATGAAGCGTCAGTTTGGCATCCAGGAACAAAACGCCTTCGTGTGAAAACATAAAACGGTCAAGTACATTCAAGTCTGTATTGCGCGGACTGCTCGAGTTCTAATTTTAAATGTTTATCTGTTTATTTTTCAGTCCATCTGCGTCCTATATCAGAGTCTCACCGCGTATTCTTACACACGTTATCAAATATTTGTGCAAATACTGGGAGTTGTAGAAGCCAGTTTCTCTTGCTCGTCGCTGCAGTTCAAGTAAAGCATATACGTACAGTAGTTCATCGCATTAAGTTAGAAGCAAAGCAACCCTTTCTATTTATTTTACAATAAAAAATATAAACCGTCTATCAGGACTTGCTACTGGAATCATTCCTTTAGAAATTTGTATACATAAATTAAGAGTCCCAGCAATCAACTCTACCGATGTTGGATAAGCGAGTCGACTCAGGAGATATCACTGGAAACACCGTTAATGACATTTTAGAAAGCTTAGACTAAAACATTAGCTGTGGTAAAACGTGCCTACAGGCGTACGATGACCATCCGGGGTACCTTCGGAGAAAACTGAAATGAAAACGAGAAAGTTCCGCATTAGTGAACGCATCTCAAGCACCGAGCGCGAATTGAGAACAAAGCCGCTTACCGAGAAATACGCGACAGGCATCACAAAAGCCAGAGCGCACGACAGAATGAAGTCCGGCGCTTGGTTTTGTTAGATGTGGGGCTTCTCTCCCGTAGCAGGCCACCGGTGTTGGGGGATTGCGCTTCGATCCCACCGCTGCCACCAGTTGATAGATGCGGGCTCCTGGTTCGCCTGTGCCGTCTCTCGCCAAGGTCGGTGTCCCCGGGTTCCGGATCGGGAGACTGCTGTAGTGGGGTTGACGAAGAGATGAGAGGGTCTTCAAGGTGAAGAAGAGACTGAAGGGTTTATTTACATTTATACAAAGATTGAAAGAGTGAATCGGGAGCTGGCGAACACACGCCAGATCGCTGCTTAAATAGGGTCCGCTGTCCCCAGGTCCCTAGTTGGGGAATCTAGTTCATTAAAAATGCGTCGAATCACTGTGATGTAGATCACGTGTCCAGTCTTCCGGGCCCGCCCCCAGCCACACACTCTTGCCACTTCTGGCAGATTAGTGTCCGCGCTGTCCAGGCTTCAGTGATGAATAGCCCGAAGGGGGTCCCATTGAGAGCGTTGAAGGTCAGTCACCTGCACTTCACAGCGGTAGTGTGGGGGCGAATGGATCCCACCGCAGTTCGCAGAAGCTGTCACGTAGAGCGTGGGAAAGCACAGTCCAAGTCGAAGTTGTTTTCGAAGCACGAAGATTCCAGAGACGTTGGCTTAGCCAAACCCGGCCGCATTTGTCACGGCTGATTTGCAGTTCCGCCGCTCGCCGGCTCCCCCGCCGTCCCCTCCGGGAGAAAAATGTCCCGGGTTGGTCCGGCGTTGAGAACAAAAGACAGGTTCACTAAAGCCTTTCTCAGACAGCGGGGAGCCGTTTCACCCCTTAAACAGCAGGGGGGGGGGAATGACCCTTGTAGACGCCACCACCTGCACTCGTAGCGCTGCAACCACATCGACGGCCCTTTGAAGCCTCGGTAGATTGATGAGTCCCAGTGGCTTTAATATTCTTGGCATGTTGGCGTCTCCAAACGTAACAGTTTTCATTAGGGAAAATGCGCCCGGAATCTGAAGCGGCGCGCTGCCTTTTTCTCCCCATTCTGAATCGCGCGCGCAAAACTCGCCCCAAGAAAGAACCAGGAAGCCGTATGGCGGCGCGGCGTGTGTCAGTACGTCTGTCCATGAGTAAGGGAGGGGATCACTAGGGGATGAACGTGTCCCTTCTTAGTACAGTTCCGTACAGCATCGCTGAATGAAAGCCCAGCTGTCGCCAAAGTTATTCCAACGTTTTGTCAACTCTGCAACCACGAG
The DNA here is from genome assembly GCF_052857255.1 of Amblyomma americanum. Lineage (NCBI taxonomy): Eukaryota > Metazoa > Arthropoda > Arachnida > Ixodida > Ixodidae > Amblyomma > Amblyomma americanum. The sequence continues at coordinate 43,326,605 of NC_135503.1, read as the reverse complement.
TTCTACGATGCATACTAGTACATGTTTGTGCGTAAACCGTTGAAATGCAAGCTGTTGCTGGCCGAAAAAGAAATCATTTTGCGGCTGAATTAGTGTAGTGACACTTAGTGGTCAAGCAGTTCCCACTCGCGCTGGCGGGACAAGCCACAACTGCGCCTTGCAGCGCACTGCATGCAACTACCCGAAAACTTCGTCTGCGGGCCGGCCCAGAATAGAATAGAAGAAGGAAAGAGAGATAGACAGATAGAGAGGAGGAAGAGAGGGGCAGCGAGCGATGGGTCGGGGCCAACCCCGAGAATCGATGGCTGGCCTTCTGTGGTTCACCTGGCGCCGCGCCGGCGCCAGCCGCATCGACGCCGCAGCACTGTCGCCGGGGCCCGACGTTTTTGCCTCCGTCTGCAGCCGCCGATGTCGCCGCTGTCGCTGGTGCCAGCCACTGTCGGAGGGGCGTGGCCTGCCTGCCCGCGACGCGGGACGGGCGAGCGCTCTGACACAACTCCGGACGGGAAAGTCGAGGGGGAGGGGGTTGCGCTGACGTCGCCGCCGTAAGGGGCGCTTCTTTCTTTCCAGCTGCTGTGGTGACGGCATGCTCCCCCCCCCCCCTCCCCCCCACCTTTTTTTTTGCTTCTTTGCAGAATTTCTATCTATTTCTCCGTCGATTCCTTTTGCTGCCGTTGTTGAGGCACTCGTCACGGCGGGGTCAAACCTGCCCGGCGATTTATTGATTCATAGGATACGGATGGAAGCGGTTTTAACGCCGACAAAGGGGACGAACAAAGAGAGTAGCGAAAGTTTCCGATGGTCTAGTCTTGCAAAGGCTGGATGGAGTGACAGGCTCATGGCAGGGTCTTCTTTTAACGCAATTGAAAGTTTTCACGTCGAGAACGCGGCATTGGATAGTCAGGCGCATATCGGGATGTGTTTTGGTCTCTAGAAGCTGATTAATCTGCCAAACTTTTGCGTCGCATTTATTAAATTGAACATCGTTAAAGTTTAACTGTGTAACTGTAATCATTATTATTATCTTATTTCAGGAGCATTTCGGCCCTGTCATCTTTTCTCTATGAGTTTCAGCACTACGTAGAACTCATATCAGCGGAATAAACTTGTTTTTATTGCACTCAAGGAGAATCACGAGAATGTTGAAAAAAAAAAGACATGCATTTATCAATAATTCATGCTTAGTTTTAACCTCTTGTCATTATGAGAGGTAAAAGTTGCTGCTCAAAGCACGTGCTAATCCGCGTTTTTTAAGAGACGTTAACGTTGCATAACCCTAGCCATTTATTTAGGTTTCGCCCCGAATGATGATAGCAGAGAAAAAAGATGCCGCCACCGTCTGGAATGCGTTAAAGTAACTAGTATTAGCTGCCGCTATCTTGGATTAATTAATGGTGTCATCAATTACTATTTACTGGCCGACATCTTGGATTTACAAGTGACGTCACCAGTCAATCACCAATTCGATATAATACTAATGACGTCAGCAGTAAATCACCAGTTGGGTTGCTATATCGATTTACTATGGGGCCGTCATCGTGAACTCCTCGGACTTAGAAAATTTCACGCCGAAGGCAGGTGGTAGCAGACCTCAAGAAATCGAGTAACGTGATGAATAAGAGCTCACGCTCTTAAAATCAATGTTGCGCAGTCTCTGAAAATTTTGGTGGCTATGCACAAAAAAAAAAACAAGGCATCTATTAGTCATAAATGTTGATAAACTTCATGTCATCAAGCACGCCAGGTTTATTAGAGTTCAAATGGATACAGCCGCTACTTTTATTGAAGTGGCTGAAATTAGTTGTTTTTATCTCTTTATTTCCGGTTTAATGCTTCGGAACTCCTTACCATTGTCGAAGGCCATAGTTTACATAAGTCTACTAAAATAAGAAAGAGGATACGGTTAATGGCGCGGTGGAAACATCTAGGGTACAGCTCATTTAATTGGTTTTGTTGCTACCTTTATATACGAGACATGAGAACATACTGAAATATAAGAAAATATACATGATCAGATGCATTCCGGGCTACGAAACGACGCACCAAAACCTTTCACAGGTGATGATTAGATAAATTGGTTCAAATGTATTTTTTGCGCAACTTAATGCTCAATATCGATGCCTTTTAGACAACCACCTTGCATACCTAACGTACAACTTGAATCTGAAAATTTCACTAACATTCATTGATAGGAAAGTAAAGAACAAAACAAAACCAGACCCTCTTGCTCCTGCTTCCGAAAGTTCTGTAGTACGAAACTAAAGCACGTTTTTTGTTCAAAGGAGAACGGCAGCAACGACAACAAAAATTTAGAATAGGGAGTGCATTCCTGTTCGAATTCACTAAGCCGTCTCTACCGCAGGCGACGTGACCGAACTCAATGATCCGTTGGAGATCTAACGAACGACGCAGTTGGCCGGAAACCCTTCAGCCGAAGTGCGGCTCGGCAGTCACTGAGGCTGACTAACCAGTCTCTAGAGGGCGCACCAATCGCGTATTGTGGCGCCAACTGGTGGACGTCGGGCTAACTTCCTCACAGAGCGCCTTCATTATTTTTTCCTTCGCCATGCGCTCGCGTGCGCCAGTTCCCTTGGGAGAAGGCAAGAAGAAAAAGATGGAGAGAAGCAGAGGGTCAAAAGAGAGTGCTGCAAAGCCTTTTCTTTACTTTTTTTTACTCATAGACGTCCCATTCTATGTTCTGTCTTCTTTGTGGGAAGTGAGGTCGCTGCGTCCGCGTGTCGGCCTCGGTCAATAGCGTCCGTCTCGCTCGACTGAATTCGGAGTATCGGCCAAATGTTTTCGTTCGCGCTCCAGTCACTCACGCAACGACACGAACTGAGAGCCGCAGTCAGCACAAAAGCTGAGAAAGAAAAAGAAGCGCGCGGCTCTTATTATTATTTTTTGTTTCGTGTCCTTCAGAGCCCGATTGAAGTTCATTGGGGCGCGCATGTTTCCGGGGCACAGTACGAGATATGTGCGCTTGTCGAGAAACTTATGTTCGAGACGCTCAGGGGTTTTGTTTTGTTTTTGTTCTTTGGTTCTTTTCTTGCGCTCACCCGCTACACACGTGGCACTGATACCAGCGCTGCTAATTGCTAGTGCGAGTATTAGTACAGTGAGTAGCAGCAGCGGTTGTAATCAGCTGCCATTTTAACCGCGGCCGCTATTCAATGCTTATCTTTGTGTCGTTATCAAATTTGAAAAGGGGCACTGCTGTAGGCATTTAACGCTCATTTAGGCCTACGACTGTAAATATCCTGTACTCAAAAATCTTGAGTAAACTTTTTGAGGCCGGACTTTTTTTTTTCACTGTAGTTACCTCTGTGAGCAAGAAAATTTTCCGGTGTTTGACTGAGCACCGCTTATTCGCCCTATTGTTGTTTATGGACTATTTGCTGAACTTTGCTGTCAATTACTTGCCGCCTCTAGTATGTTGCTCACATACTTGCGCTGTCATGCTTTCAAAATTAATAAAATTCCCGGGACACTTAACGAACTTTCGTGAGTGTAATGCGAAAGTATCGTTATTATATTCCAATCTTACTTTAATTTCATTGTATTTCAATCATATTTCAGTTCTATTCTTATTCCATACCATTGTGGTTTGTGCAGTTGTAAGAACTAGTACTGACTATTACTGGTCAACATTTCGTATTTTCCTGCCTTTGACCACGACACACTATATCGACCAATCATGAATTCTTTAACGTTTCCTCTTTTTGGGTGACGCCAGGTTTTTGTGTCGATGCTTAATGCTTTCGCTTTAAGAAATGCGATGTGCTGTCCACTTTGTGCGCGGTGGGCTATCGCCTGCAAAGTGTGCATCACCTTAAACGCAGTAGTTATGCCAAAAAGCAACCTTTAGGTAACGAACGCGGTTGTGTAAATTTCTTTGCGCAGAATTTTGTGGTTCCTGACTTAGTGCTGTACAGCACGACTTCAGGTTGCGACTTTTTCGGCCAGGAAGAAGAGCGGTCGTGTCACTGTTGTGTTTGACTGACGCACAGGACTTATCAGCGGCAAATCACTTCATACAGCTGTAACGATCAGGTGGGCCGCTGGGTGTACTAATGGCTTGCTGTTTTACGCATGCCCGGCTTCTGCGATATTCCGCCGAATTATTTGCACAAGGCCAGGTGGACATTCTTCACAACGTCAGGAAATGAAGCAGTAATTGTTGTGTGGTGTCAGTGGCGCTTAAATAACAATCTCTACTGTGCAGACAAGGGTAGGGTAATGAGGGGCTCGTTATGACATACATATGAAGGAAGCCAACAGTCACTGAAGCCAAAACAAGCATAGGGTGACCTGGAATATCCTATGTTAGGTTGGTAGCAGGCAGTGTCGTCGGTGCAAGCGGAGGATTCTAATAAAATGTGTTCCAATATTTTAACAGAACCCTATCTATCACAGTAAGGATTAGGGCTCAGTGCTCTGTCTTTAAGCACACAAGACAGTTGTTCGTAAATACAGGGTTAAACGAATGCAGTCTTAAATGTTCAAGCACTTGCTCGAGCTCTCTAATTCTATCATATATAATAAATCTGTTCTTGTTGCACTATATTGTGCCACATAAATAGTGGAATACACGTTCATGCATGAGTAAGTACCAAAGCAGAGAACCGCTACGGAACCAATTGTTAGGGCTAAATAAAACTAAATACAGTCGAACCTCGTTATAACAAACCGTTTATAACAAAATAATAGATATAACGAAATAATGAAGATTCTGCTTGGAGGCTCGGTGAACGCTAGCTATAATGAAGCAATCGCCGAGCTATAAGGAAGCAATAACGAAGCAATCGCCGGGCCCCTTCAACTTCGTTATATAACGACGTTCAACTCTAATAACTTGGCGCTAGGAGCAAAGGCAAACGCTTCTAAAAAACACGATGATCAGCGTAACAGATGTACCCATTGTTCAATGTAGAAATAAGCGCCTGGCTCACCTTTTCAGATTCGCAGTTCGAGTTCTGTGCAGTATTGGTGCTTCACGGACCGCTCACTGTTTATGTTATCTTACTAGAGCTGCCGCTCTGTGCTTCGTGTGCAGCGGCCAAGACATGCGTGAGCCACCTGGAGCAGGAGACGGTCACGGATAGCACGGGTATCCGGAACGGATCCTGGAAGCGCTACTTTTACCACTGCCCCGGCATCTACTTCCCGGAGGACTACACCGAGTGTTGCATGCAAGAGGAGTCCAAGTGCTGCCCGCCTGACCGGTGGTTCTACGAGATTGACAATGCGTGAGTGACCACGTGCCACGTCACCACCACCATCATCATCATGTCCAACAATTTTGGACAAAAGTTGTGATATATTAGAAAATTGTAAGGTACTTTTATGGAAATATTGAAGATAATGCTGCAATCTTCCGATACGTAGCAAAACCTTTCCTTTACCATTCTTCCGATGTGAAGCAAAAAACCTTTCTTTTACAGCTTCTTCCATCGCTCGCATGAAGCAGTAAAGACTGCTATAGAAAACCAATGGGGAATGCTTTTGAGGATCGCAAAAGCGTTAATAGTAAAAAAAAATGCAAGCCTTTCGACGGGAGGTCTGCCAGTGTATTGATTGTTGGAGTGAAATATTACAATATTTGAACAAAAACTGCGTTCATTTCATAAGCTCTTTCTCGTTCACAATGCATTTGTTCAGAATAGTTGGGTATGACGATGATCATCATCATCGTCTTATTTTTTTCTTCCTACTTGACATCTGTGCCGCCCTTCATACTTCTTTCCCTTCTGTTTGCCATAGAGTTTCTCAGTATTACCTAGAGGGTAAGGAGGCGGTACTTCACTTCATCTACCATGACTTCGGCCACAACAATACGACTCTTCTCGCGCCAATTCTCGAAGAAACGCTGCAAATTAAGTTTCCATACCAGCCTAACACGTCTGGGAATTTCTGTAGAAGGAAATGAGTCCACCTCTGCATCTCTACGGTTACTTGCTGGCGATGGCCGAACAAAAAGAGTTTTACATGCCGGATTTTAGTGCTTGACATTCGAGGAAGCACAGTAGTCAATGTAACCAATCAAGGAATACAAGAATTGCGGTAAAAAATGAAGTTCTTGCGCTGTTTCCAGCAGGAGAAGTAAAATTAACTTAAGGTTGAAGAGAAGTGTCAAATCAGGATGTTTTTCAGCTTGACGCTGCTCATGTTGAACTAAAGTAGAGGGGAACTAAAGCCTAGTGAAGTTGCATATTTGATACCGCACCGAAAGGCTTATCGTAGGTTCATTCCTCCATCAGTGCTTCTTTTCTGGTGTCCTTTAAATCGAGCCGCCTCAAGGCGTATATTTTTAGAGCACTTGATTTACCTTGTTTTATTTGGATCTCGTGATCGTGTCTAATGATGGGCTGGCACACATGCTGCAGCCGTGCGTAATAATATCGCCATCTTGTTTTCCCAGCTTGGCGACAGCTATCGCAGTGTCGGTGACGCTGACCTGCTTCGCGCTCACCATCTTGGTGATCATCTGCTGCTTCTGGTCCCGGTGCCCGCTGTACAACGCGTGCAGATCCCGCTACAATCACGACATTCCAAATCGTAAGCAACTCCCATCCCAACACATTTGGAAGGATGGGCCGATCGCATCTGCCCTCAGCCCGGCAGTCGCCATTTGAAGAAGCTGGCCACAATCGCCTCATGATCGAATGATACGAATCGTATCTTAGCTACCTAAGAGCCTACCAAGTTTAGCAAAAATTATTTGTTGCAACGTTTTGCGAATATAACTAAGCAATGCGCGATAAGCCTTCGTGCATTAGTAATTTTTGCTCCCGCGTTCCCTATGCTCATTTTAGTGAGAAAGCACTGCTTCACGAGGTCTAACCGGCTAACCGAGTTTGTGTGAAGCTTGACCTTGAAGGTGACCTTGGCGAAACCCAGCATTGCAACAGCCCACGCGGAATTAAACAGATTAGCTCCACCGTCCACTGCACGAGAGCACTGTGCCATCGCCGCAGCCGACCACGCCTCGAGTTAAACTACAACACACTCTCGCGCTGTGCATTGCACATCGTCGTCTTCATCAACTTAAATATGCGGCGCGAACAGATCAGATCAGCTTAATCTCGATCAGAACCTAACCTAAGTCTAATATCGTCGCCAGACGTGCCGACGACAGCAAAGCAAGACCATAAGCCGACTGGGCTAAACACATGGTTTCACAAGTTTATTAAGCTTAACTATATTAGAACCCTACTGTTTTTTTTTGTAGGGGTTAAACTTAATTTTCCCAGGCGCCGTTTAACCGCATCACGTTCATATGAAGCTCTTTTTATTTTTGCGGGCATAAACTGAATTTTTCATTACACGGCCACGCTTACCTCGCAGACAAATCCGAGGAGTTTGTCATGGAGACGGTGCCGGTTGACTCTCCGGCGAACAAGAAGAAATACGCACCCTTGGCGTCCACCAACGGCAGTCCCATCTTGGACAGCCATTCCAAAGGTGAGCCATCGCGGTCTCCTGCACCCAACAGGTTTCTTTCATGCAAAGTTGCAGCGCTATTCAGCGAATATCGCTGCTTGCATTTAGCTTACGAAATTTCTTATTGCCAATCCTGTCAACTCTGCGCAGACCACGAACGGCGCACTTCAGCCATCGAAAACTTTATTTTTAACCAAAAGAACAGTATCTAAAAAAACTTTTCGCGGTAACGCTGGTCAGAATATATTTACAAACTCAGTTCTGAAACCCAGTTATTTAGAGAGAGAACAGCAGAAAACTGTTTGTATTCTTCGAGTACGGAGCTCTGTTTCGAGTAAAAGAATTCAAGATATTCAATGTTAAGCCTGAGATTGCATGACTGAATTGCTCGTAATATGGCGATATCTAAAAATGAAATTTAGTTGAACAATCACATAAGTGCTATACTTGCCAAAAATAGCCTTAGATTATTCTGCCCTTCCACTCCATTTTCTTTTCTTTCATATAAAAAAAACGTCACAAAGCGCGCCCTACGCTTCTCAGGGTACGAATGAAAGGCGCATGAAAATAACAATAGGTGTTTATTAAAAAAAATGAACGTGAAAACTGCATTGCAGGGCCATTAGTACGTGATAATTTCTTGGCCTATATCTACGATAGCCGCAAGAACCCTGGATCATCTTTCGTGAAATCTTTTTCTCAGTTTAATCTTCCCGTCTACGGCGTGAGATTTAAAGTGTCTATTGGGAGTATGAGAAAAGAAAATCTTCGAATTAATTCAGCGACATATATTTTCGTGCTGCAACAGCAACATTCGTGCACACACGAACAAAGCATAGCATGTATTAAACGCGCTAAACGACACTGCACAAGCACTAAACTGCACTGCATTGCTTGTTCCATTACAGGTGCCACGGCAGTGTAACGCTCACCATTCTCAATGGCTGACCTCGAACCAAGTGATCATTTACCGCCTACGTAAGTATAATCTATCCGGTCGGTGCTTTCATTATTGGCGTTCGCGTTTATTGTGCGATTGTAATTTTTACTTTGCACACTATGAGCACCTGCGTATCTTGCAAGAAAGAAAAAGATAAACTTTGTTCTCATCAATCCTAATCCGCGGAGGACGTTTACCACCCCCCTCATTTTAACAGCCCCATCTGGTGGTGCTAAACCTCACTCATTGTCGCCTATACCTTCTCCTTTTTTTCCCCTGATCATAACCGCTGATCTCTACTTGGGGAAGGCCTGGCTGTCAGGCCTGCTTCCGAACCGATGGCCCGGAACGCAGGTCGCTGGCCTTCCTCCCAGAATCATGACTGGCCGATTAGCCTCCCTATTCCTCACGATTCTTGGCCAATCCTCTAGTGTGGATATGTACGCCACTAACCGCCTGAAGCAACAAAGTTTTTCACCAAGCCGACGATTCTTGAACATAATTTTAATTGTGAAGCAACTGTGGAATATTGTAAGGGACTGTTATGGAAATATTTAAGGTAACGATAGATTCATCCGATGTGTAGCAAAATCTTAATTTTAAAGTTTGTTATGGAAATATTTAAGGTAACGATAGATTCTTCCGGTGTGAAGCAAAATCTTTATTTTAAAGTTTGGCGCTCGCATCGAGTAGTTAAAACTGCCATAGAAAGCCAAAGGGGAACATTTTTTACGAGAGCAAAAAAGTTAATCGGGAAAAAATGCAAGCCTGCTGAAGGGAGATTAGCGGATACATTGATTGTTATAGCGAAACACTTACGATATGTATAAAAATTCGTTCATGAACTATTTCCTGTTGAAAAACACGCTTGTCCAGAATATCTGGGTATGCGGTTTAAGTGAAAAAGACGCATAGCTGATCTCTTTAGTCGGCTGAGGAAGTCGGCAAGACCGTTATGTTCACGAATCCGCGCACGGAGTATGGAGGTGCTTATACGAGATTTTGTGTTGAGGGACACCTCCATGAAATGAGCTTGTTAGATGGACATTCGCCACACCGGTGACGCTGCGGTGTTTTGAGCATAGGCCCTGTATATTGTGGGGACAGTCAAGAGTCAGGTGGGAGCTTAATTTGCACTCGTGTTATAATATCCACCTTCTTTCGTGTAACGAACTGAGGTGGATGGTGAAGTAATCCGGCGAGAACTCAGAGCTCTTGATATGTCCTTGTTTCGTCTTATATATTGTCTTGTATATTGTATTATATTGTATATTGTATTTGTCTTATACACTGTATTATATATTTCGTCTTATATATATATTTCGTTTTATATTGAAGTTTTTGATCTGCCTAAGTTGCAAAAGCCCTTGGCGCGATGCGATATGGGACGTGGTGGCGTCTAGAGGTGTTCAATGGCAAAAACGCGGCGTGAAGTTTAGTTGCCACCGTTCCCCACGTAGCCTTCTCTATTAGTTCTCTGTTTCTGCTTCTTTGTTAACCGTGTCAGATAAATTAAACACGGCCCCGCCCCCTCCTGTGCACCACATCAAGAAAAAATTAAAAGCCCGACAACGCCACTGAGAGGAGGCAATTAGCATCGACGCTTGCTCGTGAGCCGAAAAGAGAGAAAAAAAAACTTTTCATGCGAATCGTTGGAATTGTGTGCGCGCAGATATTCTGCACGGGCTTTATTCTGCGGAGCGTTGTCGAGTTTGAAATTACAATTAATGCTTAACCTCGGTACATTACACTTAACGAGCAAGCGGAGCGTTCGGAGTAAATGGTAAGTAGCATATTCTCGTATACTGTTCCTTTCCTCAGAAGCCGCATAATTTTCGGACAGTTTTTACTTTCTTTTACTAAGAATTAGCTCAGTCGTCAACACTCCACCTGATGTCGGTTTCCTGTCCATTGCGAGGCTTTTCCACAGGGTATTCAGAAAAAATAGAACCATTGAAGTAAATCAGTACAAATTGAATTTTTTGTGGTTGAAAACGACGTTAATTTCTTGGGCAAAAGTCGTATTCACAGTAACGTACGTCAGTCCGCTATACATGATTTTAAAGGCATTGCAGCAGAAGACAAACAGAAAGAAAATGGTAATGTGCACGCAGGTAATTTTATTCGATACCTTCGAAATCATGTTTGGCTGTATTCATGATACTTCGCTTGCGTCAAAGAGGAACCCACGATTAGTCGGAGGAGGAGGGAGGGACTTCAATGGAACAGGAGAGGTCTGCCTGGTTGACGATTAGTCGGAGCCGTTCTATTCGGCTATCGGGAATTGGCAGTTTCAGGTCGCCCGCTAATCTCGAAGATTGTTAACGCGAGAACACTTTTGTTAAAACACCCTCTGCTTTAACAAATTGTTTCATGTTTGTTTGAACCAATTTTATCATCTCTTATCTATCTTTTGATAGACTGTCGTGTTTACCTAGAACAAGAGCAAATCACGATAACAGCTCTTGCCTCATCGGTCCATCCTGATTGGCAAGCTTATCGACAGCTGCAATCCAGCTAGGGGCCGATGCTTCAAGCAAGAGCTTGTTGACTTTGGACTCCCCTTTTGTGGGAGCCGCTTTTCTTCACTGAAGCACTGCTTTTTGTTTCAGGAATTTGCACCTGACAAAGACTGCCAGCGGGCAGCGTCGGCAATGAGTTCCAGAGAATCAAACGAAGCTTGGACTGCTGTCACGGGCGAGACGAGGAGAGCGCCCTCAAGACTGTCTTACCACTGCCCTATTAGCCGCAAACGTGTTGCCATTGCCTGCAGTCACTGCGATTCATGAAGTGCAAGTAGTAGTGTTTATGGGTAACCCGTATTCGTGTTACTGATATTCTAGTTCAGGTTAGTTATTTTTACTGCTATTTTTTTTTCTCACGAAGTGCTTTTTCCGTGCTGAAAAGAAAAGAACAACCACGAGGCTTTGGCGAATGAAAACATTGGGACTGTTTTTCTTTGTATAACGACTTTTTTTTTCGATTCTGTGTTATGCCCATCTGCCATTGGTTCGGCCAGCTTTTAATATCGTGGTTAACGGAGTTGCTGTGACGTAACCGGCGGTTGCAAGCGATGATAGAATGAAAAAAAGAAGGAGGAAAAGAAAGTTTAATTCGGTCCTTTGTCTGCGGCCTTACTCAAGAAAGGAAGAAAAATTAATGGATGGGAGAAGAACTGCTACACAACGCAGCAACCTCCGCACACTACCTTAAGTGTAGATGAGAGCACAGTGGCGAATATTTATGGGAACAATACAAAAAGTGCTGCTTTGACGCAGAGTTAACTGCTGCAGAAGAAAGCACAACTCAATAATGTTTTGTGCGTTGAACGTAGTGAGCTCTAAACTGCCTGTCTAGGTTCAGTAATATGCGAAGAACAGTCTGATCGACCAACAACCAGGCAGACCTCCCCTGTTTCATTAAAGTCCTTCTCCTCCCTCGAAAACCGCTGTGCTAGAGAAGTTGCAGAAAACAAACTGGTCGGTCGTCAGTTCTGGTCATTCGTACAGTGGCTGCTTACTCTTCACAAAAACTGTACGCGCATTGCTAAGTGTATGAAAAATTTGCCAGCACACTAAAATATGATATGTTTTCATGATATGCTTAAAATATTATGTTTTTTAAACATTCTTGAGTGGCGTAGTCGTTAGGCCTGCAACCGGACAAGGAATCTATAAGCAAGCAGGCAAGATTGTGTCGTGCCCAGACGGCCGCTTTTACCATTATCTGTGTGCGAGTGCAATGTTTTTCGAGACATCCGTCCTTTTTGTTTCCACGTGTTTTGGGAGGGACGCTATTGTGTGCCACGGTGTGAGCAGAAGTGGGTGCTTTGCACTGTACTCACCGTCTTTTTAACACTTATTCTACATTGCAAATGTCTAAACATCTGTGTTCATGCGTCCTTTGGTACATTTTGAAACTTTGTACTTTTGTGTACCTCAGGGAGGGAAGTTTGTAGTCTTAGCTTATAGCTTCATCATTCAAGTAGAGCGTAGGATCAGTAGTACTTGGCTTTGCAGCTCCACTATTATCGTTTCCTAACAGGAAAGACGCGGGCCCACCGTAATTCATAACCGTAAGCTGCAAACAGCCATTCTCTGGAACCACTCAAGGGCTTTAACTGCGTACTGGTCGTGGTCCGAAGATAGGGGCAAAAACACGACTGAACCAAGAAATTTAAATTATAAAAATAAAATAATGAAGAGATGTACAACTTTTTTTTTGTTACACTGAGTGGTTTTAACACCACCACAACGGTCCCATTACTTCACTAGTTTATGAGGAAAACACATTCTGCCGAGAAAAACAACGTAGATGGTACGGAAGTTGAAGGAAAACAAAATCAGAGCTGCACTGCGAACATCCCAGGCAGCTCCCAAATGGGACATATTTTGTGATTACTAAGAGTCTTAATCCTCATCTTTCTTTTTCATACGCAACGGTTTCTAAAGGGTGAACTTAAAAGATCTAATTTGCTGCTAATATAAGCACACACACCCTCCCTTCTTCTCTCTTTCCTATTTTCTTCTCATCCTCGCTCCTACATCCCCAATATTCCTTCGTTTTCATGATAACCTGCAGAAAACAGAGTCAACAACGGCCCAAAAGCGGCGTCATTTTAATGCTACTTACATCTATACGTTAATCTAGGAATAAAAATGAAAATAAAGCATCATTAGTGCTAACAGAGAGCGAGAGGGAAGGAAAGAAAGGCAAACTTAATGCCCGGTTAGCAACGTACCTTACACATGGCGGAGGGAGACGGTAAAATGGAATGAAATAGACAAGGAGAGGAGGAGAGTTGAGCTGAAGAAAAGTCGCGTTCTTGACACAGAGCTAAACTATAACTGAATAACAATAAGCTTGAAACTGATTTTCGCTTTTCCCTCCTAGCCACTTTCTGTGGAACTTTACAGATATGGGAGCTGTGAAAAAAAAAGTAGTACTCCAAATGACGAAATAGGGAACTCAACATTTTTCTTTATATAGCGCAACGTTGCACATTGCTATTAGAATAATTTACTTTTATATCAAACACGGATGGTATAGAATTAGAAGTTTTTTTTTTCGGCTCTAGCCTTTAGAAACTAGGGGCGCGTTTAATCTTTGGGACCAACGGGCCTGCTTGTCCGCTTTAGGGAGTAGAAATGTTTTTTTTTTTCGGCTAGAAAGAAGGGCGTCTGCTTTGTTGGAATAGCTTGCTCACGGGTATTAACGACAACGAGCGTAGAAAAAGTAGCGGCAAAAAATAACGGAGTGAGGAGGCGTTGTATCGCAGCTTTCTTTATATTCGGAAAACAACCTTAGTTCGTATATGCATGCCAAAAAACTGAAGACATCCATATAGCGACTACAACCAGTAAATAATTCAAACAGGTGCAGATTCTAGTTTTTATTCTTCCGAATAATAAAAGCGGTGACCGAGTGCCTGTGCCATCGGTCTTTCGTTCTTAGACTTTGCGAGCCCTTGAGCTAACCTTGAAAAATTCATTTTTTTCTTGTACTATTAGAATCTCTTTTCCGCACATTCTCTCTGGCCCTGGATCTGGACCCCGTTAGGCGGATTATGGCCTTCTGTGCGGCTCCTCGAGCGGAAAAAGTACATTCTGATGAAAGATCAAACACACATAATCCGGATATATGTCGCATAGTATCAGCAGCAAACACATGCTTTCCGGACACACGCATTTGACGAATCTGCTGTCTCCGTAAGCGCACCAAAAAGCACATACGTAACTGTTTGTTTTACTTTCTACATTGCGGAAATTTAGGCGTTTCTGCACCGTCTCACCGTACAAAGGCTTCGAGCCGCAGGCAAATAAATCTTGCGCATTCCACTACATAAATTAAAGGACAGAGCAGGCGCAGTTACTACATAAGGATAATATTTGCGCATGAATAGTTGGAACACAATGTCGCACACATTTTTTACTAAGATTGTTTCATAAATGAACAAAAACTATCAGCAAACTATTGCGTTTAAAGTTTTCGCTTTTCAGTTGACGTTATTATACACAGACCAGCATATACGTTAGTGCTTACAATTTCAGTCCCCTGATATGTACCGTATGGCACAAAGCTGAACATCACTTAACAAACCAGGCACTAGAATTACCTCAGGTGAGACCGCAGTAATTGTTATATTGCGTCAGTTCGGCCCTGCATAAAAGTTTGAAAAGATGCGCTCCCTAATTCCCTTAAAAGGGTGCGTAAATTGTAATGGTGCTTGTTATCAACCGACCAATTATTTATTTTGCCAGAATGCGAGAAGAAATCACTTTGGCCGAATTTAATGTAGTGATAGTTACCCCAGCCGCACTGGCTTTAACAATGAAGGCGCAAAAAATAAATGATTAAAAACTAACAAAGTACTGTATTAGTTCTCTGTTTGAGAGCCGTCTTTGAAAAATTTTGTGTGTTCCATTACAGCATGCTTCATTGGCTCTTTTCTCCTTGATATAAAACTGACAAACACCACACTCCTAACCGTCCGATAAAAGATACGATACAAAGACGCTGCTGACGAGCTACAATTAGCTCTAATGTACGACCGGCGCTGTCAACCCAATCAAAACGGTACCCGGTTTCTGTGGCGCCATTTTTTTGTGAATAATGGTGTAAGGACACACTGTTTTAGCAATATAACAGGCGCAGATGTAAACGAAGTGAAACTTTCAATCGCTTTGTTTTTCTGAACGTAGCAGACAGCGCCTAACACGGATGGGAATAGGAAACCTACAATGACGGGCCAGCAACAAAATAAATATGTAAATACTGACAAGCGCGGATGCTAGCAACGAATACTTTATCTGCTGGGTTAATTGCTGCGCTCAGGATTTACGGCAGTAAAAAGCACAGCTACTAATATTCTAGTCAAGCAAAACAAGGAATTTGAAAATGTTTGGTCGAGTTAGGTTTATCTTATGCGCGATCAAGAACTGGTGTTTCGTTATTCAGCCAGACATATTGCGTACAAATCAAGCTTGGGAACATTCCACTACGTGTGTTATCACGGGAAATTAAAACATGAATGAGAATGACCAGACGATTTAACAGAATGGAAATTTAAAAAAACAATCTCACCATTGATTTTCACTTTTGGCGCATGATGAGAGTTGCTAAAACTGACACTAACTGCCCAATTCCTTTAAGCTGCACCAGCTGAATTCCTCCTATTATTGCTCTTTCATTTGTACGGTACCATTCTAGATTAACTGATTTGTCCTCGGCATTACACGGCTGCAGGCAATCACAAAAAAAAGTCGCATGAAAAGACGCACGTTTTCTAAAGTCTATACTTTTTATCTCTGCACAGTCCTATTTATGTATATGTCGCAATAATTACCCACGATCATCTAGGAAGCTATCGTGGCAAGAAGACTGGGTAGCTATCATCTGAAGCAAGGCACACCAGAGCCGTGTTCCTTTTTTTGAACGTTGAAATTTTGGCGTTTATAGTCGATTCTGCCAAAGGCGCTTTGCCTTGAACACACAGGTAACGTAAGCCCTTAAAGTCGTCCATCAGTTCCATAGTATAGTGCAAAATTTTTTGTTGGTGTTGTTGTTTGTTTTAATTACTTTATTTTAACTTGTTTTATTTTATCGCTTCTCGGCCTTTATAACGGCTAAGCTCAAAGTGTAGTTTTATTTATTGCTTTTGTGTATTTGTCGTTGAATGCGTCCGACGACCCAGTGCAAACCAGTGAACCATCAAGATGATACTGTCGTAAACCATAAAACATACTTTTACTCTGTCCTGCAAAAGCTGCGCAGCTTCATGATTGTTGCAATGGTAATCGTCATTGGCCAGCGATAAGACGATGTCATTTCTACGTTAACATCTACTGCACGAATTTGTTAAGACAGGCTATAACGTCCATGCCGAACTGCCGTTGAGACTTCACTATGAACGCGTGGAGACAGAAAATGTTCCGTGACCTGATTTATCTTTTATCGCTAATTCAGAGCTTGCTCGAGCTGTGCAATATTTACAGAATGCTTTTTTGTTTATTAGACCCAGCATGAAAGACAGAACGGAAAGAAAGCTAGCTTTGACAAGTTTTTTACGTCCTTCTGTAAGTCTTCGACGAGTTTGCCCTAGCGACGTCCAAATATATTATGACACTGATATTTGTGAGCGTTGCAGCGTTGTATACCTCGCTACTTCGAAGCCCTGGTCTTCACGGTTCTGAAAATGGAAAGCCGCGATCTTTTCCTTCTTTATTAAGCTGTGGTTGAAAAAAAAAGTGCATTATAACTTGTGTGCCTGAACACATCTTGATTTTCTTTTAGACAGCCCGACCGGAAGCCGCTTTCTCAACCTTAGTGATAGACGCCGTGCTCAGCTTGTACAAAACCGCCAGCCGTTCTGTTTTGGGCTGCCAAAGTATTTTTGGAAAGTAGTTGACAAAGAGGAAAAAGCACATTTATTCTAACCTATATTTAAAGCTTCTCACTGCTGTCCAACCACACAATGCCTTTTATTGTGCAGTCGGTGCTTCACGCTTCAGTAGCCTAGACGCCTGAACTTTGCAGAAAGCCTATGTGTCCCGTCCGTTTCATAGCTTTGATTATTTATTTTTGCGTGTGACGACGTCGTGCCGTGTGAAAACAGCCACCCAGCTGCCACGTTAATGAAAAAAAAAAGATTAAGAACAATATAAGGGCCCAAGTCACAGCAGGCGATTCGGAGCGCTTATTTTTCTAGTGTTTTACGTTTGCCTGATTATTGTTTCCTCCAACTTATGCGAAAGCGGAGTTTGCGAATGTTTATAATTTACGCCCACATCATTCCCTCTTGTATACTGTATCTGTGTCTGTTTGAGAAATGTAAATAATGTGTTTACAAAAGATATATCCCCAATACAATTCATGTTGAAGATGCATTTGGTGCACGAAGGATATTGTTCCCACTCTATTTCAACTTTACGTTAAAATTTAACAACATCTAACTTTCTTTTTCAGTTAACGCAGAACACGTAACACGTCTTCATGCATACCTCATCTGTACCTGCACTTGTTGTAATTGTATTTCGTTTCATGTGCATCGCGAGCATGTTTTGAAGTAGGTAGTAAAAATTAATTTCCAGACGTACATTCCAGTCTTCGGCCATCTTAAGGCGCTGTTGTGGAGATTATTCAACCTTCGTGACACACTTTACCGTTGGCAATCTCTGTCGCTTCACGCTACTGTACCAGTCATGTTAAGCATAAAAAAATACAAACGAACGTTTGTGGGGTTACCACATAAATCAAAGAGTTAACTACATGGGTGTTTGAGAAGCGGCACTGCCTGTAACTAATCGGATGACGACGACCTACCGTCACATTCCAACCTGTGTACCATTTGTGAATAAACAATTCGGAAAGTTGGCTCTTCTCATCTTCTGTCCACAAACTGAAAAGTGTATTTAGTACCATGGACGCATACCTTCATATAACCTCTTTCCCTTCTCCCCCCATCTCTTTCCCCTTTCTTTCCAGTTTCGAAGAGTCAACTAACCTTCTCTACGCTATCGATACATATGAAAGCGATAAAGCTCGATTAGTCTAGACTTTGTGCAAATGTCACAAATGTCAGCTGTTAACTTGTCACCTGATGCGGTGAAATGCTGAATTGCTGATTGCGGTGAATTGCTGAAAATTAAGATGATCATTCATGTAAATTTTGTTCCTCTTTGACATTATACATTCGCTAGGCGTCGCTAGGTCTTCGTTTCCACTTGGATAGGTCAGTCTTGTCACCTGATGCGGTGAAATGCTGAATTGCTGATGCGGTGAATTGCTGAAAATTAAGATGATGATTCATGTCAATTTTGTTCCTCTTTGTCATTCTACATTAGCTAGGCGTCGCTAGGTCTCCGTTTCCACTTGGATAGGTCTGTCTTGTCACCTGATGCGGTGAAATGCTGAATTGCTGATGCGGTGAATTGCTGAAAATTGAGATGAAGATTCATCTCAATTTTGTTCCTCTTTGACATTCTACATTAGCTAGGCGTCGCTAGGTCTCCGTTTCCACTTGGATATGTCAGTCTTGTCACCTGATGCGGTGAAATGCTGAATTGCTGATGCGGTGAATTGCTGAAAATTGAGATGAAGATTCATCTCAATTTTGTTCCTCTTTGACATTCTACATTAGCTAGGCGTCGCTAGGTCTCCGTTTCCACTTTGGATAGGTCAGTCTTGTCGCCTGATGCGGTGAAATGCTGAATTGCTGATGCGGTGAATTGCTGAAAATTGAGATGAAGATTCATCTCAATTTTGTTCCTCTTTGACATTCTACATTAGCTAGGCGTCGATAGGTCTTCGTTTCCACTTGGATAGGTCAGTCTTGTCACCTGATGCGGTGAAATGCTGAATTGCTGATGCGGTGAATTGCTGAAAATTGAGATGAAGATTCATCTCAATTTTGTTCCTCTTTGACATTCTACATTAGCTAGGCGTCGCTAGGTCTCCGTTTCCACTTGGATAGGTCTGTCTTGTCACCTGATGCGGTGAATTGCTGAAAATTGAGATGAAGATTCATCTCAATTTTGTTCCTCTTTGACATTCTACATTAGCTAGGCGTCGCTAGGTCTCAATTTCCACTTGGATAGGTCAGTCTTGTCGCCTGATGCGGTGAAATGCTGAATTGCTGATGCGGTGAATTGCTGAAAATTGAGATGAAGATTCATCTCAATTTTGTTCCTCTTTGACATTCTACATTAGCTAGGCGTCGCTAGGTCTCCGTTTCCACTTGGATAGGTCTGTCTTGTCACCTGATGCGGTGAAATGCTGAATTGCTGATGCGGTGAATTGCTGAAAATTGAGATGAAGATTCATCTCAATTTTGTTCCTCTTTGACATTCTACATTAGCTAGGCGTCGCTAGGTCTCAATTTCCACTTGGATAGGTCAGTCTTGTCGCCTGATGCGGTGAAATGCTGAATTGCTGATGCGGTGAATTGCTGAAAATTGAGATGAAGATTCATCTCAATTTTGTTCCTCTTTGACATTCTACATTAGCTAGGCGTCGCTAGGTCTCAATTTCCACTTGGATAGGTCAGTCTTGTCGCCTGATGCGGTGAAATGCTGAATTGCTGATGCGGTGAATTGCTGAAAATTGAGATGAAGATTCATCTCAATTTTGTTCCTCTTTGACATTCTACATTAGCTAGGCGTCGCTAGGTCTCCGTTTCCACTTGGATAGGTCAGTCTCCATGGAGGATAAGAATGGAACAGAATCGAATAAACAGATTGTTGTCCTTTACCGACCCAAGAGTAAACTCCATAACAAAGATACTTGCAAAACAGCCGCTGCGATCTAGCGAAGCAGAACCGCAGACGCTCTGTAACAGAGAAAGAAAATCCGGCATTTTTCAAGACGACGTCAAAATTCGCTTTTGTAGAAGCAGCAACTTTTCCGAGTCATTAAATCGTTGACGTTCGCAAAAAGTGTTGCGGAGCAATTCCTCATCACGCCAGAATTCCTGTTTTCGAAGGAAAAGAAGACAAAAAAAAACTAACGCGTTGCGAAACGACAGCTTGAGCGTTAAGGCAGCGGAACAAGTAAGAAGTGTGCAGCTGGCGCCCGGCCTGACCCCAGCCGGCGACCGCCATGAATTATGCACAGCTGCCAGATTTACGCTCTGCGCTGACAAAAATTCGATGCTAGAATGCCGCAGAAGGCGGAGCAGACGTGAAGGTGCCTTTGACGTCGGCGCCTTGTTATTCCATGCTGGGAAGGGCTGCCGGTGTTCTTGAGTGTCGCGCATAGGCACATACAATTAAAAAAATTAACGTAAATAAAAATAAAAATAAAAATGTTCAGGTGGCTGAGAGTTAAGACAGTAGCCAACTACTACTTCACTTCATAAAGCCTCCGTGAAAATATTGAATAGTGAAAACAGTAACTCCTTTTTTTTTGCCGGTTACTTTCGAGGTGCACACACTTAGGAACCCGATGAAACGTTTTATTGTTTACTCTACAGTTTCTTCACTGCATGACTCGGGGAATGGTTTGTGGATTTAACTCAGGATCGCTCCCAGTGTGACCGTTACGTGGCGGCAGTGAAAGTATACTGTCGTAGAGCTGAGAAGCAATTTAATGCAGGGTGATTTAAATTAACAACCATGTGAATACCCTTCGAAATTAGTAGTATTCTGGCATCAAGAACGTTATGCGCCAACAGTGTTTCAAAAGTAGCGCAGATTTTCTCATGTCCGGTATAGCCGCTCCGCCGCAACGTTATTTTCCTCTTTTAGGACGATAGCTCTACTTAATGCAAACCTCGAGTTTCAGTCCGGTGTGCGCACATGATATTGAAGTAACCATCGGACTTAACGATTTCATAGCAACAGCCTTAAAAAAGATACAGAAGCAAACTTTGACAATGTCCAATGCGATGGTGTCTCTAAGCTAGACCTGGGTCGTTTCCAAAATGTTTCAGATCCCACCCCCCCCCCACCAAAAAAAAAATGGCCCACCCCACCGTGGAAATTTGACCTTCATCGATTTGGACCAAATCGATGTCCAGGCTAATTTCAATGTGCTCGATACGATAGTAGTCTAAAATTTTGACTTAATCCAAGTCAAAACGCACACATAGCAGACGCAAGCAACAAGTCAAGCCAAGAGGTAAGAAACAGCTAAATCATAGAATCAAGAACAGCTATCGCGCCCCCATTCGGTGTAACATAGTTAAACCGTGGTAGTTCTTTTGTGAATTTTTCGCTCACTGTTAACGGCGTCGTATTTTCTGCAGCTCCTTAACGCTCGCGCCTTAATAGTGAGCATGCTAAAAGTAAGTCGTTTACCATTCGTGTTTAGGCCGCCTTGGCTGCCTTCGCGTGCAGCCGTGTAAACAAGTCTCCGATCCATCGAGCGCTTCTCTGCTTCCGCGTTGAACCAATTGGTTCAGCGCGGGTACTGCCAGCGTGCCATCATCTACAATCACAGCACCCTGTTAATTCCTATAGCGAGTGGATAGATGAATTAAACAGAACGTGCTGCTGAGCTAGCTTGCCAGAGCTTTTTTTTCAAAGGAAAACTGCATAAATATAAAAGAAGAACACAGTAGACGAGGTGGTCAGGACAGGCGCAAACTTTCGACTAACACTTATTGTCCTTCTCGACACCGCATATATAGGCAAATATTGAATGTGCGCATTACGTTCCGCTAAGAAATTACCCAAATAAGCGCCTGCGCGTGAAGAAAAAACAAAAACTCACAGGACTGTTATTACTGCGCGGGCTGGGCAACATTATTTTCTGTCTTTTTCTCTGCCCACACTAATATACGTCCAACGTGAGAATCAGCGATAGCTGTTGAGGTATTACTCTTCCTCCTCCTCCCACGGTTACCACTCTCCGAATTCATCCCGTGGCAGCCACCCCCTGTAGGCGCGCTCCTCACCCTCTTCCTTCCGCGGTAACCACCATCCGGATGGTTCCCGCAGTAGTCACCTACCGGGTACGCACTCTGCACTTGCATACCCTCCTTCTACGGTAACCACCCTCTTCCCACGGTAAGCATCCTCTGGATGGTTCCGATGGTAACCACCCTTCTGCTATGCATTCCTCCGCTTAAGTCATGCCCTCCTGCTTCCAGAGTAAGCACCCTCCATATAATTCCGGTGATCACCACCCTCCTGTTACACATTCCTTCCCTTTCGTCATACACTCCTCCTTCCTTTCTTCTACGTTAACCACCCTGCTGTTACGCATTCCTCTGATTTCGTCATGCCCCCTCTTTCCACGGTAAACACCCTCTCGGTAGTTACCATGGCAACCATCCAACGGTTACGCCGAACTACTACTACTACTACTACTACTACTACTACACCGACGCGAAACCCAATAACTCCGAGTTTTAGCTTTTATATTTTATTAGGTTTTCAACAACCATTGTGATCGCTGCCAGAATGAAGCCTTCCGAACGCACCCTTTGTATACCTTAATGTAAAAGCTAATGTGCAGCGCATTTCGACACAACTTTGTGAGAGCCGACTTAAAGAACAAGGTGGCTATGGCTTGCTTCATTGTCTCAGGGAGTCACCATACGGAAAGGCCTGTATCTGTGGTTATTGAGAAAGTACCAGAAGATCTGATCGGAACCTAAGACCACAATGAGATCTAAAGCAAAAACTGCCAAGAACCATTTGACTGTCTGTGAAAACTAATCTCTTCCTATGCGAAAGGGAAAAAAAACCGTGTGGAGCCCTGGGCACACGTCTCGCATTTTTTATGCATAATTATTGTGCGGAATAAACAGGACCGAAATCAAGAAAAGGAAACTGCCGGTGCCAACGTTTTTAAAGTGAGAGCAGTTGCATCCGCAGAAGGCAGATGGCGCCACGGCCGGCGCCCCGATCATCAGAGGAGCCATTTTGGGGAAGAGGAAGAAGAGTTTCCCCTCAGCTGGGAAGGTAAATCGGGCGCGCGCGTGAGCGCCAGAGCTGTCGGGATACGACACTGAGTGTGACCCAGATTCCGCGGCCCGAATCGGGCCCACCTGACCCGATGACGAGCCGGCGACGACGCTGTCACTGAGGTAAGCCGCGGCGTGTCTTTGCGAAGACACAAGTAATCATCTCAGCGAGGATAAACTCCAATACGATACGAGATATTTCACGGCAACTTCTCTTGCTCAGTTTCATTTAGTGAGAAGGAAGGACCTGTCATGCTGTTCACACAAGTGCGTTTTTTTTTTTGCTTCCAACTTTACGTGTGCCATTACCGGCACTTGTTAATGCTTATTCTTCTCGTTCGTGGGCGGACGATAATGGATCAAATAAATAATTTTGGTTACACAGAAAGTATAAGTTCGGCTCTTGCACGCGAGAAAAGGAAAAATAAAACGTAATTGTGGTAAATAAGGCAGTTGTTTTGCGGCCACTTAATCTACAAAACAGCTCCCCGCCTCCTCACACACGAAACTTACCCAGAAATTTTGGACAAGTGCATTTTTCAGCGGGAAGTTGTTTATGAACGCAATGTTTTCATATATCGTAAGGTCCCACTATAACAACAAACTCATCTGCAGATCTCCTCTCGGCAGGTTTGCGCAATAAACGGAATCGACCTGCTTCCTACCTCCAACGCGGCATACATATATACCTATATAGCCAACTAAAAATGTAACTTTATTATAGCACTATGCGGCGGTCTCTTATCCAGCTTCGTGCATACAATCTGGAGTTGCCAACTGCTCAGAAATGCGCGCAAAATCTTGTTTGTCCTGGCTTCTGTCTGCGGGGATTCCACTCTAATTAGACTCATATATGTTCTGTCCCCTCTCTTTGTGGTACAGGCAGGGACGGTTTCTTTTTCATTCTTTTTTGAGTCCCGCAATAATTTTTGTCCCCTCTCTCTGGTATGGGCGAGGTTTCTCCTTTACCTCAAGCAATTATCTGTCCACTCTCTTGTAGTTTTAATTTCGAATAAGTTAAAGGTGCCGAATAAGCTTTGTCAGCTGACCTTTAGCTTTTTTACTGATTGGACTGAAAACTGTTGCATTCAAATCAAACCTTGGAGCGCTACCATTCGTGAGAGCACCTTATCGTTTCGACATAGTCCCAATCAACACTAATGCACTACTGTCATCGCTGCCCTAGGCACTAGTCTCACTGCGTCGTTGTAGTGCACTGCACTATAGCAAGCAAGCCTCAACTAATGAGCCCGCCCATAGTAACTTCGCCAAAATGGTGAGCCCACAAGACATCTCCAGTGACGACACCACAACGGAGGAGGTGTCATCATCATCCACCCCGCAGCGAGTCGAATTGCGTTCGTGCATGCGCAGCTCGGCTTGATACGCTCACGAGAGAGCCACCTAGTAGGCACTTTTAAAGGCTTGATGCATCATAGATTTGGTAACGTCACACTGTAACGCGTTAGGCTATGCGCTCTGTCCCGTGCACATGTTCATATGGCCCAACATTTTTTTCAATCTACTGGTTCAACGCCTGTAACGGCCCTTGCAAAACGAAAGGTAGCGTTAAATTTCACCAATTATTAAAATTATTACCGGCGATTATAAAAGCTGAAATATTCAAAACCAAATTTAAAACCCACAACCACCTCTCTTCATCACGCGGCAACGCATACAATAAAAACAGAATAGAGGCGGAACAAGAAAGAAGTTGTCTATCCCCCAATCTATACGTCATCATCATCATCATCATCATCAGCCCTACTACACCCACTGCAGGGCAAAGGCCTCTCCCATGTCTCTACAATTAACCCTATCCTTTGCCAGCTGCATCCACCCTTTGCCTGCAAACTTCTTAATCTCATCCGCCCATCTAACCTTCTGCCGCCCCCTGCTACGCTTACTTTCTCTTGGAACCCACTCCGTTACCCTTAAAGACCAGCGGTTATCTTGCCTTCGCATTACATGCCCTGCCCAAGCCCATTTCTTCAAGGATTCCGAGTCAAGGATTCCGAGCTGAAGTGCTAAACCTGCCTCTGCCCTGTAACATCGCCCAAGCCTGGAGGTCGCATAAAAGTATTATTAAGAACGTCTGCAGATGAACTGACAGTGTCGTGGCCGTCAACCCTGCTTCTCGAGCTGCCCGATCGCGGAAGAGCGCTGTGCGAAGTCGGAGCGGTCCCTATTATTGAAACATTAGTGGAAGAAAACTACGTCCAGCCTTATTCGAAATTCGTACCAATTATTCAAAAACCATCAGAAATCTTGAAAACGTATTCGGTTCGATCAGGATGATATTGTAAATGCACTGTTTTTGATTTGTTAAGTGAAACGAATAAGATGATATTTGGTTCTCTAATCAAAACTTTCGTATATTTGCACAACCCTAATAAACAAGCCTTTCTTTAAGAAAGTCAGCCTTGAAAAAGATGGAACTCTCGATGTGTAAAACTTGGACACCAAAATGCGTTCGAATTATGCGGAGTTCGAAATAAGGAAAGCTTTGTTAATGCCCTTCGGTCGATGGGACCAAAGCGCCAATTCTAATACATCATAATTTCCAAAAGGGCCAGCTTTAAATAACCAAATTCCAGACAAGATATTAGCACTTAAATCTGTAAGCAATCTTCAACGTTAGGTTTTTGTGACTGTGTTTTTTTTTCTGCTTTTTAAACCACTCTCAGGATCTCAGAAATAGGATAGTGATGAAGTGTAAAGTGCGGGGTTTAACATACCAGAGCAATACATTTGAGCTATTAGAGACCCCGTTGTCGAGGACTCCGAAATAGTTTCGATTACCCTGGTTTGTTTAACACATGCCGACATCGCACAGTACACGGCCGTTTTTGAATTTCTACTCCATCGAAAACAGCCGCCGCGGCCGGGATCGGACCCATGACCTAGCCCCTGAGCCAACGCGGCGGGTAAGGGTTCTGCTTCTAGGTTCTGCTCCATTTCTGAAATGTTGCGCATGCTGAAGGGCAGTACATGTGGCACAGCTTCGCAAAGCACAGCGCAGCGCTGCTTTGATCAGCATAACACATGATACAATATATGGCATAATTAAGCACATCACATATATCACAAAAAATAAAAGCAAAGCAAAACGTATAGCATAGCATAGGTCTAAACCACGTAACAAAGTGTAGCCCAGAATAACACTGGATTCCACGCCGCAGCATACCAAGCAAGCGGCTAAGCTAATCACCTTAATTAACGTTGACTGTTCTTTATTATCATGGAAATTGCTTGGTACAGTGGGCGACGTAGTATCACAAATGACTTTCGCTCTCATGTTCTAGACAGGACAAAAACAAAAGCACAGCAGCCAGGCCATATTTGTTCCTCCCGTATGATTGATACCTCATTCCGCGCGCAGCAGCGCCTACCCTCTTTATTCGCACACGGCGCATTTGCGTTCCATCAGGGGGCGCCCGTTCCTTTTTCTCCCATCGCTTCGTTCCCTACGTGCCCTACGTCATATTCGGACGTGCGGCCGCACTTCTCCCCTCACTCCCCATTTTGCGCAAAACACGAGCGAACACGACGGCGGCGGCAACTGGCGCTCGCTCCCACGCTCCCTGATCGAAAAAAAAAGAATGTAGAATAACAAAAATAAAGTAATGGCCACAGCGCCTGCGGAGTCCTTAGCGGGCGCGAGCGCCCCCCTTCCCAAAACGCGCCGTTGTCGCCGTTGCGCTGCTGGCAGTCGGCGGCGGAATAACGCCATTTCCCGTGAGAAATCGCGAAGTGTCAAGTTGATCCAGATAAATTGCTCGCGAGCGCGCGCAAACGCTGCCGGCTTCCGGCCTCCTGCGGGCCTTCGATCGCGCGCCGGCCTGGTCGCGGCGGCGACGACGCGGCCAGCCCATTCCGTCCGACCGCTCCCTTATGCGCTCCCTTTCCACTCCCCAAAAAGCCTCTCCTTCGCAGCATGCCCCCCCCCCCCCCCCCCCCTCCAAAAAAAAGTAGCCCTGTTAGCCGCGTGGCTTTCGACTTTCCAAAACTCACGGCCGCAGCAGAGATCTCCCTTTTATGCGCGTGCCATACCGCTGCCTCCCGAGTGAAACTGTTGGCCCTGCATAACGCGTAGTGTCCTTGCAGGGCCGTTACCGTCTCTCTCGCTCAATTTACCGAGCGTCTAGCGTCGTTGCGCTGCTGAGAGAAAGATGAATCTACTTTTAAACTTCTAGCGTCTTTGTCCTTATCGTTGGAAAGTGGAAAGTCGTGGCATAGCTCGCACACTTCTGGGCTCTTTGGACATTGTCATGAGCCATGGTATCTCTGTGTGCAAATATCCCGTGCGCGTCGACTCAACCTCACCCCCCCCCCCCCCCCCCCCCCCCACACACACACACACACACACACACACACACACACACACACACACACACACACACACACACACACACATTGTTTATCTCCTTTTACCCCCGAAAGGCAAAAAAATCATCAAAGTTTAGACGAGACATATTTACTACGTAGTGAAAGGAGGTGCACTAGATAGCCCTGACTGAAGCATGTAGAAAGATTTATTTAACGCACGGCTAAAAAAACAAAGTGAATCAATAACTTCAACTGTTGGTGCATTTACACAGCGAAATGCAAACATCGACTGGTAGTTAATGGCTGCCAATTTGTTGCCAGGCCCCATGGTACGCCTTTTGTGGACGATGAACGAAGAACTTCCCGCGCATGCGCCTCGTATGTGAATGTCTCCATTCCACACTTCCGCCCTCATGCCTTACTGGAGTACCAGACTAAGCTACGCGTCGATTGGTCGATATGTATACGTTTACTCTGCTGGTGGTGTCAACGATAACAATAAAGCTGGGGCTAACGAACCATGAAGGAGCATGGCAGCATCATTCGAGAAACAACTACTGTACACAGAAACTCATCCCCTTGTCTCAGGCCACAGTTGGCGACTTGTACAGAAATATCTTCGTTTAGGATAAAAGCGGTGATTTTGCTGTTTGCTTCAGTAAACGTAAAGCCATCTTCGCTCAAAAGAACGGGTGCGCCTTGATATCGTTATTAATTTTTCGCGCGTAAATCGGCAGCCGTTTTTCAGGGAACGTGATGAAAGGTGCGGCTATCCAACTTCATGAAAGAAAGAGTCCTTTGTGCAATCTGTACCATAAGCTCGGTTCAAAATACATGTTTTTCTCCAGTGCGTTAAAGTGGCGAGAAGATTATGTTAATGTGAGTCGTGAAGATCTCTGTCACCATAGTTCCTACATAGAAGCTCATTTTGCGGCCCAATTTCGAGAAAAAAGGATGCAAAGCACAGCGAAAAAAATAAAAGTGACAACAAACGAGGAGGGAGTGAAGTCTCGATCACAGGGTCATAAAACGGAGGCCAAGCAGATGTGAAAAAAAAGAAGCACAGCTCATCGAGCTGAATTCCTTTCATCGAATTTCAGTCCGAACCCCAGGGCTGTATGCTTCCGTTGTGCACATGTATTAGAGACGCGACCGTAAAGAGTCGCGGTCGCATTTGGACGCTACTTTTCTGAATATTTTTAAATAAAGCTATACTGCATTACGACACTGCGCCATCGTTTCGGGGTCTGGAATCGCGCTGCGCAAAGCTAAATCCGCCGCGCGTGTGCTTACGTCTGTCTATATGGGCTATATAGCTTTCTAAAGCGTTCTTATGGGCTCCAGACGCTGCAGATGACGCAGCCCTAGATACACAGTCGTACACATGCATCTAACGACGCTTGGCTTGACTTGGCTCGGCACGATATCAAAGCAACGCTCAGATGGTCGCGGCCCGATTTAATTTTTCATTTCTTTTCCCCTGAAGACGACAAAACCTTTCCCTCTCTACGCATGGTCGGATAGATGGTTTTTTTACGCGCAGTTTTTAGGCACGCTCCAGTTCCTTAATAGTCTTTCTTATTTTTGTTTCTTTTTTCCAAATTTCTACGTTGCGCGTGGCTAAGTCAGTCCGCGCCCCAGTTACTCTCGGCATTAGGGAAAAATCCATTTGCATTCTTTATCTTGAGAGCGAGAGGGCGCACGGAATCTATTCGAAGGACGTTTGCCCGCTCGCAACATTAGGCAGTAATTACACTTCCGCTCGAAAGAAGAAGGCGAATGTCTATAGCGTTTCTCCTTCCTTTTATGTCTTTTGTTTCCCTCTCGTTGAATTGAAGAACGGATGAATTGTTCTCGGAAGCTTGTGCTGCACAAAACGCGCTAATCGTTGCCGGGGAAAGAACCATTGCTCCACTCTGCTGTAATTGTCTTTGCATGAAACACCTCGGGCAGAATAGTTTGTCAGCGTCTGTAATCAGGCATTGGGTAATATATATTCGCGCAGCCAATGCCCTACTTTATACGTATGGGTCGAACTTTTCGGTTTAAAAAAGAAAAGAAAACGATGAAAGTACGCCGAAATCAATTTCTGAAATTCGGTTTTAACCGCAGAATGTCAGTATCCTTAATATGCATGCCTGAGTTGTAGCTGGCTATTAAGTAGGGGTAGCATTTAATCGAATAAGGAAATTATTGCACTAAAGTCACTGGTGTGGTGAGGTGGGGGTGCCGTTGGATTGTTGCAGTTGTGCGTTTTGAGGCATTGCTTCGCTACCTTATACGAATACTTAAGACGCATTCCCCTTACACCTTAGACGCACGCTACATCTACGCCTTTTTAGGTTCACACCTACGTAAAAATATATTTAGTTGTTTGATGCCGAAGTTAATTGGCCATCTTACTACCCGCATCTGGCTGTAAACGAGTCCGGAAGCCTTTCGGCGAGGCACACGACAGCGTGTCTTTTAAGACAATGATCTGCAAATAGATACGTTGATGAAATTGAGGTAAAGGAGGATACGCACTTCAGTTCATGACATACAGTGCCAGCGTAAAAAAAAAATCCAACAGAGGCAAAGCAGACATTACTTGCGAATGGCTTGTTCGCTCTTTCAACCTGCCGTTTCCTGCGGACACTTTTTTGCAGATATGGCCTTGAAAGTGAGCCATCTAATGCTTTCGCATTAATAAAAGAAGCCGCTCGCTTACGCACACACAAAAATGCAGCGTGCCTCTGTTGGTGTACTACAGTCGCAGCTTGTTAAGTGTTTTCGAAGGCAACATACAGAGAACTGAAAAGAGCATTCTCGCTATGCCGAATAGAGCGAGAAAATCGAAATATGCTGATATGCATCTGATTAACCGTCGCATTGGAAAGTACATCGACGACCAGTCCCTTTATATTCGGTAACTACTCTCAAGCCTGAAAAGAGTATCGTGAATACCCCCCCCCCCTCCCCCTTCTTCCCAGTTTCTGGTAGATGGTGTAGAAGGTCTGTGTTTATCAATTGCCGGTTCGTGCGTGAATGAGCGAGAGGCTTCCAATACGAACAAGTATACACGAAACAGGTTGCCGAATACTGACACATATAAAGTACTCACCGACGTGCAGGTGGTAACCGCGTATGGGACACCCCTGCCCGCAGGCCATATGCTCTCTGAGGTTTCATCCCAGATTTTAAGCTTCTCCTATTACGTGCGCATCAATAGTGTCTGTACGCACCTTATTAAATAATACCATCATTATTTTGGCTTTCCCGTCTCACAGGATTCTCAGAATTGTTTTTAACTGAAATATTTCTTAATCGCTTTTTTTGTTTTTCGTTTGTTTTCTGACGTCGAGCAGCCGACCTAAACCTCACAATTTGAGGTTGAGGTGAGGTTAAGTGAGGTTAGCGGTGGCCTCAGGAAAAGTGAGGTGAGGGCGTCTAAGGAGACTTCAACCTCAACTGATGAGGTTGAAATTGAGCGAGGTCGGCAAATTCTTTTTGAGGTTGACGTGAGGTCGAGATTTTTGAGGTCAAATGTCCACCTCTGGTGAGGAGTGTATTTATATTGATGGTTCGCAGTATGCGTGGTTTGGTGATGGTGAGATATTTGTCAGGAAGGGAAGGACGAGGTTGCCTAATGGTGTCGTAGCGAAAAAAATTGGCAGTGGCTTAGCTCGGCATTGCAAGAATACACGTAGCGAGAGGTACGTTTCCCTGGCTAAACTTGTTGTGGTCAAGGTATGTTTAGAAATAAGACATTGGGTATACACATCTTTTATTCATTTTGCTTGACAGAGGCGAAGACTTCCCGCTGATCTGTGAAGTAGCATGCAGCGGTCTCAACTTTGTCGATACAGTATTTCGATTTTGTAGAGCCTCTTTAGTACACAAGCTCTATTGTAGTTCACCATTGTGTAGTCTAGACGTGAGGGTCCGAAGCTAAATTAGACTTTTCTTTCATACACTGAATAAGAGAGTCATGTTTCCTGTTGAAATCACCCAAAGTCACACACAACTGTGAAACCGTGCCGTAGGCTGGTATACACGTGGTAACCACATCAATCGTCTGCTTCACAGATGTTCCCGGTGCCACGAAGACTCCTTGAATGATAATGCCGCTTTCCAGAAGCCAAACACAGCATTCACCGCTATCGGAGGGAGATGTCTGACGGCGGTGATACCTTGTTTCACGAACACACAGACTCCAGCGTTATTATTTGGTTCAAGCCAACTTCCAGGCGACAACCTCAGGTTAGGAACAGTTAATCTACTTTTGTCCATACCGCCGTTTATCAGAGGCTGGACTGTCCTTCTCTGCATGCATGTGAAAGGTTGTGATACAGACGCCCACTACATCTCCGCCTTTTATACGCAATCCTGCGCATGCGACGCGGGGTTCGGGTGATAGAGCGGCTTGCAACGAGGCGGCGGCGAAGAACGTGGCGCAGCTGTGGGGTCTCTCTGGTTACCATGGTATCGGCGCATGCGCACAACTGCTCATCCACGGGACGTCACGCTCGGCTCCGACGGTGGAGCGGGCGCGCGGCCGCGGCGACGTAAAGACCTTCAATGAAGCAATTGAGGGGCTTCACGGCGACAGCGAAGCGCACGCCGCACTTTGCTCCTCTTCGGTTGCCATGGTAACGGCGCATGCGCACAACTGTCCTCTCCCATGTACTGCGAAATGCTCGACTGATAGCCCAGTGTAGCTCCCGCTACAATATCTATTTCAGGTTTATAATGCTTTAATTTTAGGTTTTGGCTTTATCAGATTTAAAGGGACACTGAGGAGAAATTGAAGTTGGCTTGTATCGATAGAATAGCAGCTCCTGATCACAAAAACTTCACTCTTACTGAAAACAAAGCTCTTTTAATGTAGAAAATAGCAAGAACTAAAATACAGGTGTCACCGCCACAGGCCAATCTCGCAAGTACAAGCGTGATGACTTCCTAGGACAAGAGGCGCCACCTTGGAGTAACTTTCCTTACTTCATGGAAACCACGAATCTCTAAGGCTGGCAAAGGAAGGTTCCGCACCGCACCGCTAGCCGTCAGAAATCACGGAGTCTGCGTTTACTTCACGTATCACGTCACTCCGTTCTGAGACGTCATAAGAGTTGCCGTGGCGTCATAAGAGTTCTCTGAGTTTGAATCAGAGCGGCGGGAAAAACGTTTTCATCTTCGAATCCAAATTTCTTTGAAATAAATGCATCTTTCGCGCCCAGACAAGCGGCAACAAAGCCACGAAATGCCGAACTATCAGATTTTGCTAACAAAAAAAAATGATAGAGTTCTCCTCAGTGTCCCTTCAACGTCCCAAAGCGACTCAGGCTATGAGGGACGCCGTAGTGGATGGCAAGTTCGGATAATTTCGGCCACCTGAGGTTCTTTAACCTGCACTGACATCGCACAGCACAGGACCCCCAACACTTCGCCCCAGTCTAAATGCGGCCGCTGCGGCCGGTATCGAACCCGCGGCTTTCGGGTCAGCAACCGAGCACCACAACCACTGAGCCATCGCGGCGGCTGTTTATAATGGAGAGTAGTGTCTTGCGAGGGGATCCTAGACGCTTGGGGTTGAAGTTAGCGGGGCCCTGTTTACTGGTCATTTTCGGGAGGTTTTCGGGAGGTTTTCGGGAGGCGGATCAGTGTAGCACCCAGAGTGTTTGTCGCGATCTGGCTGACAGGCGCAATGGAGCAAGCAGCGGCTCCAACCTGAGCTCGCGAAGCACCTGTGCAGACGATGGTCGAATCAGGGGGACGGTGTGGTGGGTAACACTAGCAGCGTGTCTGCACAGATTGGTATCGGCCGCAACCTACTTTCGAATGGAAGGGGGGGGGGGGGGGGGGGTAAGCGGAGATTATCTGGGAGCGTAGAAGGGGAGTTAATGATGGGAAGATTGATGGGATTGAGAGCAGCTTGTTGAAGGATCCAGTGCTCCTGCTTGGCGTTGGAAAGGCGGGCCATCTGCCAATCTCGATGATGTTGTAGGACGTCTCCAAGGGATAAGAAGAACCCTGTAGACTATAGGTGCTCATCGGGCGTGTGCGTAGGAACCTTGAGGATGGCACTGTACAATGTATGAAGCGCAACTTCAATCTTGTATCTTTGATAATGATGGCACTGTATAAAGAATTTCACTAAGGTCAAATTCGTGGCCTAGCTGTCTGACTTGATATTCGCGAAGCCCCGGTGAGCTCATTGACAATGCGGTGGTTGATGCGTAAGCTGATGGCGAACTTTGCCGGTGGTAGTAATATTAGCTTGATTACATGGCAGGAGGGTACGTGAGATGTAGGGTTACCCGCCACTGTGAGATGATGCCAAAGGATGTTATTTATTGCACTGTGCATCGACAAGCGCAAGCTGACAGCTCCCGAATAACACGGCCAATCGTGCACTCTTCGGCAGTAGCAGTAAGCGAAGGTCGACAACACCGGATTTTTTTCTATTATGATTATTATAATGTGCTGCTTAACATTTAAATAGCTAATTTATTTTTTCGAGCGCCTATTATTTATATTTTTACAGCTTAAATGCCTACTTGTTGAGCTTTTTATAGCGTCTATAGTTTCCCGGGCCCCATAAAGTCACCTCTTATACCAACAAGCTGTTTTTTCAAGTTCTATAGCGCGTTCGGATTTGTTCCTATATGACTACATATAGTAAAAAAAATCTGTTGTCCCACGCATAATGATTTGTCGATACAGCTTTTTATAGTGTCTATAGTTTCCCGGGCCCCATAACGTCACCTCTTATACCAACAAGCTGTTTTTTCAAGTTCTATAGCGCGTTCGGATTTGTTCCTATATGACTACATATAGTAAAAAAAATCTGTTGTCCCACGCATAATGATTTGTCGATACAGACATTCAGGAAGCTACTGGGACTACGGCTACGTCACACATTAATTCATGTCGGCATGAAGCAAAATTTCGTAGCGAAAAATGCGACGCTATAAGAATCTCCTGAAGCCGCAGAATCAGAAACAATATCGCTGCTTCGCTCGAGGCCAGTGTAATAATGAGCGCTCACTGCTCAGCCGCACGCAGGCGGAAGAAAACGTTCCCTGCTTTAAGCCATTTCGCTGTCTAGTTCTGTTCAAGAAAAAAAGAGCTGGCAAATATAGAAAGAGTTTTGCAGAGGAAAACACAAGGATAAAGGGCAGAAGAAGAGGCTCAAGAGAGAGGGAGGATCCATTCTTCCGCACGCGGGCACAGCGGAACAAATTAGAGAGTGAGAGGGAGAGCGGGTGCCGCAAAGCTAGCCGAAAAGCCGCGCGGACTGCGGTAGCTGCGGACACGACGACAACGCAGCCGCCGCCGCGGCAACGATCAAAGAGCCGTGAGGCACGCTACGAATCCAAACCTCAAAGCTGCTGGCATCGCGGACACCCCCCCCCCCCCCCCTTCACTTTGCCAAGAGAGCTTTGTTTTGCGAAGCTTTGCAAAGCCCGCGCCTGATCCTGGACCGTGCTTGCATTGTCTTTTGTTCCTTCTCGTACGATATGCTGCAGCAAATTCCCGCCTGTCTGGTTCCCGCGGCATTGTCGTTACTATACGTCACGAGAGCTGTATGCCTTCTCCTCCTCCTTTGTTTCCCAGCGCGGCGGAATCCGAAACATCGCTTCAATCTAAATATAGCGCGGCCGTCGACTTTCTCTTCCATTTGTCTTCGGAACTCGCCGAATAAGGACGAGCTTATGTACGGGGGATTAGGGCAGGTCATGGAACTTGCCGAATTGCGTTGTGTACGGCCTGAATGTGCACGTACTTGCGTAGGCTGTTACTTTGCCTTGCCCGCAACTATTTTATTAATGCGAAAGCATTACTAGGCTATGTCGGCACCGGAAGCGTTCGTAAAAAGTGTCCGCAAAATGTGTCCGCAAAACGTAGAAGCAAGAGTGGTGCGGTGAAGTATATGAAGTCAGTGATTAAACAATATCGAGTCAGAGTCATTTGTCACTGGCATTAGTCATTAATGACCCTAATTAACGATAACAATAACACTAACTAACGGTAACAATTATGTTATTTGGTTATGCTAATTGATGAGGCTAATTAGTGAGGATGCGTGGCGTCATCCCATGAGTCTGATGGCGTCACACCTACAACCAATTAGAGCAAAGCAAAAAACGAAGCCCTGAATGTCGGTGTCTGAGAAGTAGGATGATATGGAGGTTTTCAAACAGTTCTAGAACATTCCATATGATGTCATATGGACAAGAGCTACCAAAGTCGACTAGGAGCCACCAACATCGCGGCAAACACTAATGCTCTCGCATTTATCCAATGTAGTCTCTGCAGTGCTCTCTAATTTTTTAAAACCTCTATTCTGCTATTGTC
This sequence comes from Amblyomma americanum, assembly GCF_052857255.1. Lineage (NCBI taxonomy): Eukaryota > Metazoa > Arthropoda > Arachnida > Ixodida > Ixodidae > Amblyomma > Amblyomma americanum. The sequence continues at coordinate 43,291,152 of NC_135503.1, read as the reverse complement.
GCCGTAGGCTTCACATAGTATAAGACTAACTTTATACTGGCGTCCGATATTTTTTAGTTGGTAGTTAGAGCCGTCAACGACAATAATGTTCTGAAAGTCAATGGGCAGCCTGTATATCGAATTTAGTTTGGTCAGATTTAGTGCAAGGTTATTGCCAGAAAATAGGGTGTTAATTAGGCAGGGCGATGCTGCCGAGACGGGGGTGTAGAAATCACTCGCAAGTTCTATATGACTGCAGCGCGCATTCATCTTGAAGCTACCATATATGCCGAGTGCGTCTACGGTTTCCAGTCCCGGAGATCATAACTGTGCAGCACATGCATAGCATGCAGTTACCGTGAAGCCTATAAAAAAAAATGACGGGCGTTTCCACTAGCTGGGCATAAGTTTAAGACGGTTAAGTCCGCAATGCATTAAATAAAACGGCAGTGGATTGACTTGGCTAGCCCTGGAATTCAGCGAAAAGCAAGCACGCTTGCTACGCGTCTGAGGCTCGTCCATGGCAGCTTCACTACCCGCTCGCGACAGCCGTTCTATATACACCCACACGACCACGTGGCTATGACGTGGTATCACATGGCCTTACGACACCCCCATCGGATGTCATCACGTGGCTTCCCGTAACCCCATCGAATGTTCTTAAGGTAAGAGGTGAACCCAAAGGTCACCCAATGTCAAAGCCCAAAGGTCCACTCAAGATCAGAGGTCAAAGGTCAACTAAAGCTCTGGGGTCAAGGGTTCGACATCGTAACTGTATCACATATGGTCATAGACGGTTAACGTGGTTGAGATGGTCGTTCAAGGTCTTTCTACGGCCTACGCGACGACTGCTTTTTACCTAGCGTAGTGAAGTTTTTCGCTACAAAAAAAAAAATGCATGATGTTTTCCTACTTCCGTCTTTCTTTGCCCACGAGCGCCTGGTAGTGGACTTCAGCAATCGGCAGACTTTCAAAGCGAACTGGGAAAGAGAATGTCTTCAAGAGTTCTAGATGACTTGAAACCTAATGTACACAAACAATCCACTCTTTCCAACACACACTTCCACACTCTACTCCATTTAAACAAACACCGACTGCACACAGCATGGATGTCAGCCCACGCTCTCTATACATGCAACGGCACTCCATTTCGCAAAGCCTAAGGGTCGCAAAGCCTAAGATGTCCCGCTGGCAGCGACAGGAGAGAGCGGCATCTTCAAAGACAACGCGTCTCTTTTCTTCCCTCTTGCGAGGAATGCCCTTGGACCGGGAGGCTGCCTTTCTGCGTGCCGCTTCGCGTGTTTGCTCCGAGTCGTTCGTGTTGGTGCTGTCTTGTTGACCCGGGCTGCCGTTCCCTACCCTGCCCCCGGGCACGTCTCTTGGCAGCTGCCCGGCCTGTCGCTTCCATTCGGCGGGCAAATCACTGAACGCGCCCTGAAAAGCTCGCGCAGCTCCTTAAAAGGCAGCGGGCCAGCGTTCGGCAGTCGCGTAATGGCCAAGCGGTGCCTATTTCGCGAGGAGATCAACTTCGGAGTGAAATGCAACTGCACTCGTGGCATCTGGCTGATACCCTGCGCCGTTTTGTGCAACGCCGGCTATTTGCGCTCGCCGAAATGTATGCGTTTGTTTTCTAAGTCGGGCAAAGTTCGCCTCATGTTCCGACAAGTGAAAAAAAAGAGAGGAAGGAGGAATGGAATCTAGAGGCAGGAAGAACAAACAGGAATGGGTCTCGGTAGCTCTCGGGCGCCGAAAAAACTCCAAAACGAGCACAGCTTTTCTCGTTTCGTTGCCAAGACGGACAGAAAGGATATCTTCCCGCCCCTCCGATGTATGTCGAGTTTGTTGCCAAGAGTGAAAACAAAAACAAAGTATGCTGTCACTGACAACAGGCGTACAGGTTGCCGAGTTTTCCAAGGAGCCCGTGGCGAGGTTTTCGCAGAACCCCTGCCACTCCTAAGCGCAAGATGGGTGCGGTGGAGAGTACCCCTCAACTTCTAGAGATGGTGAGAGCGCTGATTATGCAGAGTTTGGAATCAAACCCCGAGTTTTGTACGTTTTTCACAAAACCTGTCCACTTTTACGGAACGAGAGCTCTGAGGTTGCGCAAGTTTCCTTTTATTGACACTGCATGCAACGTGCCTGAAAATACAAAAAAGAAATTCAGAAAATGCAGTCTGGATCAAACGTTTGCAATCGCATTGGGAAATAATTTAAAAAATAATAAACCCATGGTAGCGCTATCTGAGCGCTGTTCGCGGTCATCGCCTGAACTCTGGCGCGAGTGAGTCCTGGGGAAATCGCGACGCGGGCGGCGGCACGGCTACCGGCTTGGCTTGGCTCGTCGGTCCGCCCGCCGGCGTTGTCGTAGCCATGGAGCTGCTTTTGTCGGACGGGGAAAACACTGGAGGCGGCGGTACCTCTGTCGGAGACTGCATCGAAGTAGGACTGATGATGCTGCATGAGCAGGAAGCAAAGACATGGAGAGCATAGCTCTTACGAGCCTTAGCTGTTCAGAGCCTAAGCTCAAGGGGGAGCTCAACGGTTGGAACAGGGACAACGCCAGTGTCATCTTTAGTGCTCCTGCCCTTTCTGTTGTGTTATACACTGCAATAGCTCTTTTCAGCATATTTCGCAGCAGACATTACTAAAATGCGCTTAAATGTCCTTTTTTCAAAGAAAGTTGATTTTTCCCGGTCGCAGGCTTTCGAGGCGTCGCGAACGATTCGAGATCGGGTGACTTGTACTCACTCTTTTACGACTGCATCCGGGTCCCTGGCAATCTTTTTCCTGCAAATAAGAATAAACCATTATCACCGCGTCGGTCGGCGTAACGGGTATACAGGAGCGCTATCCTAGGCTCGGATAAACGAGCACACATAAGTGACAGACTTCTTGCAATATCGGTCGCCATAACTGGTCTTCAGTGTACAGGTCCCAGCCGCGGTGGCTCAGTAGTTAGGGCGCTCGGCTACTGATCCGGAGTTCCCGGGATCGAACCCGACCACGGCGGATGCGTTTTTATGGAGGAAAAACGCTAAGGCGCCCGTGTGCTGTGCGATGTCAGCGCACGTTAAAGATCCCCAGGTGGTCGAAATTATTCCGGAGCCCTCCACTACGGCACCTCTTTCTTCCTTCTTTCACTCCCTCCTTTATCCCTTCCCTTACGTCGCGGTTCAGGTGTCCGCCGATATATGAGGCAGGTGCTGCGCCATTTCCTTTCCCCAAAATTGTTATTACTGTACAGGTCAGTCTTGGCTGCCACAACTGTAAGTCTAGCTGTGCGTGCCGAAGCCCAGAACTGGAGATGCCTTTAACCGTGCACAAGAACGTAATTGGGCTAATGATTAGGATGATCATGCTGAGAACGGAGACATCGGTGACGTGCCCAAGCAACGTTGGATTGTCATGGATGCAGAGGGCTGGTCACGATACTTGAAAAAAGTGTCTTCGATACCGATCACCTAAAAAATTGTATTTTCGACGCCGATGCGAGATACACAACTAAAATGATTTTCGATACAGATATACTTGATACTCTATCGTCGATATTTGTACGCACCGCTGAAATCGCCAATGTTAATAAAGATGCTAATGTGATTAGCTAAGTTAAGAAATTTCACAGCGGTTTCTGGAATTTTTAGTGTATTTGCACTACTGTATTTAGTGTTTTAGTGTAGCGTCCTGTAAATACGGCCGGACTTCTTTAAGCTCCAATTTGTTTAAACTCCGCTGTCGGCGTAGCTGGTTTCGTTAAAACTTTAGGATTGGAATGAAGATGTGGTGACGTTGAAACGATCACTTACTTAAGCAGCCTAGCAAAATATTTTTCAAAGCTACTGTTCTTCAAGCGAGCAAGTCTCTGAGCGCTGACGCGTTACCCGAGCGCGAGTTCGGAAACAAGCATGCCAGTACAATAAAAAAAAGATTGAAATCCTGGATCACCCCCAGATGCAATGTGCTAATTATAGAGGTGGGCCTTTCACTTACAGGCGCATCATCCTGTAGCGCCTGAAAAAGAGAAATCGCACATCAAAGTCCAAGTTAGCAGTCATCTTAGAAACTTCGATTTGCAATACTTGTTAGGCAACATCCCTTTTGAAACACTTCACAGCGTTGAGAAGGCTGTGAATACGTCACCGCAGTTTCGTAAAAAAAGCCGACTTTCCATGTTCAGAATTCTTGGAAAAAAATTTTGAATATTGGAAAACTGTAAGGTACTGTTATCTAAATATTGAAGGCAATGGTGCGTTCTTGTTATATGTAGCAAAATATTTGTTTTATAGTGTTTACATCGACCGCATCGAGCAGTTAAGACTGCCACAAAAAATCAATTGGGAACACTTTTGACGACAGAAAAAACGGTAACAGCAAAAAATTCAAGCCTGCTGACAAGAGATCTGCGCATATATTGACTGATATAGTGAAAACTTACAATATATGAAAAAAATTGCTGTCATAAAATTTTTCGCGTTCAAAAATGCTTTTGTCCAGAATTGTTTGGTATGATCAAGCCCAACGCTCAAGAGCCGCTGCTCAGAGGACCTGGATAAATATATCACCACGCTAGCAAATTTAAACAAGGTTATATATGACACAACGGCACTTTGTACTTCCTGAATATTGTTACTGCGAAAAAAGCCCAAATAGTTATAGAAACTGTTTTATTGTAATCTTCACGTGAACCTTCCAAAGCCACAGTGAATCAAAGCTCCGCAATCTAACTAAGCTTTATAAGAAATGCGACAGTACCACTAACATGTACGCCAACACGTGAACACACATGTCATGCAAACTCAAAGCCTAGGTTAAGAAGAGGAGGTGAAATGTAAATGTGACCGGCCGTAGCTCCAATCAGCCATTTGTCGTGCTTATTACTTTGCGAGCATTACTATTGATTTAGCAAAACAAAACAAGCGGAACTACTTGGTCAATGCCGCACGCTGTATGCAAGTTGAAGCACTAGGATTAAAATTTCACTCTCAGATTCCAAGCCGGATTTTTTATTCTACCTGTACACAGGCACGCCAGCCCTGTTAACAATTGCTGATGTACATGTAATCTTCCGTAGACGTTAGTAAAGAGAAGCGGGAACCTGAGTTCTGTAGTTTTTCACATAACAAAAAAAAAACGGCTGGAGGTGAGGGAAAATTAACAGTTGTTAGCCATTAACAATTTGAAAAATAAATTTTCAACTAAATTGCTGTCATTAGCCATAATTCTAATGTTCCAATAAAGAAAGATAACACTTCAAGTTGGACTTGTTGGTTCATAGCTGTTAACAGGATCTTTGCAGCGCAAGAAGACGATACAGAGAGAGGTTGCTGAATCTTCGTCAGACCACGTCTGTTTTCTTTAAAATATGCGTACTATATTATATATATATATATATATATATATATATATATATATATATATATATATATATATATATATATATATATATATATATATATATATATATATATATAGCTTATGAAGGGAGCCAACCGTCACCGAAACCAAGGTGCATAGGGGAACGTTATTATTATTATTATTATTATTTTTTAATGCGTTGTGCTTATCAGTGGGATAATATTACTTAGATTAATAAGTCACTTAAAGAAAATTACTTGTAAACCAGCAGAAAAAACATCCATGCCGCCGGAGGGATCCGAACCCACGACCTCCGAATATCGCGTCCGGTGCTCTTACCAACTGAGCTACGGCGACGGCTGTCCAATCTGCTGCTCTCGTGGGTATTTATGTTTATTTGGTGTACGCGAACCTTGAGAGTGTTCACCAGCGCCTTTCATAAGCATGCCAAACGGGCCCCTCATTTACTTTACCTTATATATATATATATATATATATATATATATATATATATATATATATATATATATATATATATATATATATATATATATATATATATATATATATATATATATATGTGAAATGTTATCGACGCGCAAAGCAAGGCGCCCGGAATATTTTTTGGCGCTGACGTGAGATACTTCTCGTATACGGCACCATATTTCTCCGATTTGCTCTTTTATGCATTTAGGCCGCGTCAACGAGAGACCCCACTGTAGCATGTACTCACTCTGCTTGCTCTTGTCTGAGTTTTTCATCGCGCGTCATAGCCTTGGCCCTGAAAAAGCGAAAAATCCACCTTTCAGCCATGACACGGTTGTGTCATGGTAGGACGGTTTTTTTTTTCAGTGCTATAGTGGTCTAGAAGGATTTAGCTATGCGCTCAGATAAGGGGGCATCCGTAAAACACCGTTTACTAAAGGGCTTTTCGTAGACGCTGCACCTTCAGTTTCGCAACTGAATGCGGAGTTTCAAGTCCGATTGTTTTCACACTTCCAATATCGCCGCGTTCTCGCGTGCCCGAGTGGCGTCACTTGTGTGTGACAGGGTGTAGGATACTCACGGCTCCGCTATTTTCCTGCAAATGTAAAATGAACACATGTACAGAGTACGAAAAAAAATTTAAATGGCGGCTTTTTTTTTTTTGCGAAGCAGTGCAAGACAACACGATATTCACCTCCTCCTCGGTTTCTGCTTGCGGTGTGTTTGGCTAAATTATACGAACAAGAAGAAGAAGAAGAAAAAACAAGGCGTTCAGGCAGTGCATATTGGCTGATACAAGTGTAATTTTCAGGAATAATACTTACAGGTCCTCGAAGTTAGTTCTGTGGTTCAGAAAAGGTAGGCCATGCTACACTGAAATTTTAGCAGCTCGCACAAGAACTGTCCTTAATATAGGATTTCCTGCAGTGACTGTATTTTCGGATGCTCTCTTTTACTGCTTACAAAACACTCTTCTTTCCTGTCTCTCTCATTGAGACGTTTCATTCGTAGGGAGTTTTAGCTGTCGGTCTATGTTCAAAGAGGCGGAATAGAAGCATAAAAACCATGCTTGCAGGAACTTAAGGAGGACCGAAAAAGACAGCAGCGAATCCATTAACAAAGTTGGAAACTGTATAACTTCTATTCTCTGCTTAGATTAAGCATTAAGTCCCATGTGTGTACCAAAATATATGCAAGCATCAAGTACTACTGTGCACAACTTAACCAACAAGTGGCTATGTAATGGATTCACACCCGTCCATATAGCATTTGTAATTGTAACGTCGTGTCATACAACTGATTGCGTCCAGGCATTCTGAAACAGTATCTTTGCCGAATATTACGCCTTTTTCTGGTTACAACTGCGTGAAATTCACTACCACATTCAGAACATCACCTCTATGGTCGCGCAAAGTCAATTCCATAACATTTAATATGTTACACCCGTCGCGCTTTGAAGTGTTTGCACGTTTTACCTGCGAAGACATTCAGCGCATATCGGGCTATTTCAGCAACCCGTGTCAGGTTGAAAATTGAAGCGATCAACCCAGAGCGCGTGCATGCGGCGCGTTCAGGGCAGAACACTGTTAGGAGATTGTAAAGAGAGATAAAACGGGTGCAGTGTCGGCAGGTGCTACCATCGCTGACGACGCTAAGACTCCGCGTTATCGGGGAGACTGTCAAGGCCAGGTTGGCCCGGTTCAAGGGTCAAATGGCGTGAATCCGAGGTGTGTTCATATACTACATAGGGCACATCTTGAGGTGAATAGAAATTGTAAAGAGATTGCAAAGGCGTCGCCCGGCCATAAGCGATATAAGCATCGCGCATACCCACCCCTCTGGCACAGGCTCTCCCTCGTACGTGTAGGTGGTCATGGTGAACAGGTACTTGGAGGCCACCAGAGAAATGTAGATGGCGTAGTCGAAGACGCCCGCCAACAGAAGCATGGCGAGCCAGAAGCCGTTCTGCAGGGCAGACACAAAGCACGTGTGCAGCGTATGTCGGAGATGACAGCGTCGGTGCCAACTTCCGAACGCCGGACGTGATCTGACGTGAGTGGTTGTGAACTTGATTCTATTTGAAGAACCTGACGCAGCTGCATTTCGCATCTTCACTCCGCTATATCAGCAGGAGCATATAGTATACGGCCGCCCGGGACACCTTTTCTTATTCCCACCAAAGTATTAGTATCGACAGCATTCCCTTCAGAGATACATGTCTTCATACACGCTGAACAAAAAATGGGTGAATTGAGAATAACAGAATCACTAAGCCCTCGCGAACCAGCTCATTAATCTTGCTCACGCGTTAGTCATCAGGGAGTAATGAGAAACAAGCTAGGGAGGAAATGTTGAACTTTTAGGCACAGATGGCTGCAATGATGCTGTTAGTCAACAAAGAGCTTAAACTCCTGCTGTATTTGCACTCCTTTCTGGCTAATAGTTTGCAAAACAAAATAAATTCACCGTAAATTCTATAACACACGAAAGGGCAGAGGCTGAGGACGTCCCATGTGGGAGCGCGCACAGTAAAGTGCCAGTGGACGTTAACAGCAGACACTTCTCATACAAACAACGAAGACCACAGGGCAGTGTTTTACGTCGTTCTATTTCGTGTTCATTTCTTCTGGTTGGGACGTGAATCGTCACTAAATCGACAGGATGTGGGCAAGCAAACCACCAATCACAGGCATACGGCCAGTTTGGACGCGGCGCCGCCGCAAGCCACCCCACTGCAGCCGTATCCAGTTCGGCCATGTCACAGCATTAATGCAGCGCCGAATCGTCGCAGATTCGTCGGCGCACAATTTATTTCCTGACACGGGATAAGCGTCGATAAAGTTCGTCTCCTGTGTGGCCGTACTTTTTTTTTTTTTTGCATGGGCGAGGGACACGTTCGCGCAAGTGATGTGATGTGATGGGCTTCTTGGACTAATACTAGCGTGACGTCATTCTCAACGGCCCACGCATACAGGTGGAGTGACCAATGACAGAAGGCTATACGAAATGAAAAATAAATTAAACTTTAGAAAAAAAACGGCCTCTAATGCTCTTTTCTGAAAAACAATACGGTGTTAGAGGATGCATAGACCGGTAATTTGTGCAAGAGCGTGTGCGTACGTTAAACCTGCTGTTGGAATTCAATATTCAATTAGCAGCACGCAGCCGTGCGAGTGTCGTACCTGGCCTCTGTCTTTTTGCGTTTCTTTAATGAAAGTTTTCAAGTCATCATTTGTTAATTTTATTTCGGTTCGTCTGCACGAGACGTCTGCTGCTCACCGTCACTACTTACTCATGGCCGTCGTCAGCTTCTAACACCAGTAGCACAGAAGTCCGTGCAAAACTCCTATTTTTCTATTTCCTCATCTGGCCGTGGTGGCTAAGTGGCTTTGGTGTTCGGCTGCACAGCCCGTAACCTCCAGATCAATCCAAGCCGTGGAGGATGCATTTCAATGGAGGCGAAATGCAAAAGCGCTCGTGTGCTACGCGGTTTTAGGTGCACCTTAAAGGTGCACTAAAGAGGAATCTGAACTCGTCTTTTCATCGTGACAGCTCTGTCTACACGTTCCGGGCATTCTTAGAAACTTCGAATTATTGCCCTGTGCGGCCGATTTCCCCAATTAAATCGGATTAAACGTCCCGGCTCCCGCCTTTTTTTTTTTAACTCAACGCGGTAGGTAGGCGGAGTCAACCAACGCGTGGAGTGCCTTTCAGGCAGTCCGGGGGTGGCTTCGCTTTCGCTTTTATTTGATTTTTAGGTTTCAGTGAATAAACAGTTTCAGTCACAGGCAATGTAGCCGCAAATTAGGCCCACGGAAACAAAAATACACGGGGACTCTTTGATTTACCTATCACTCCGCCGATGGCAGAGCGGCAAGCCACCACGGGACTGGTTGACGCGTTGGTTGACTCCTCCTGCCTGCCGCGTTCAGTTAAAAAAAAAAAACGGCGGGAGCCGGGATGTTAAATTTGATTTAATTAGGGCAATCGGCCGCACAGGAGAATAATTCGAAGTTTTAGAGAATGCCCGGGACGTGTAGATAGAGTTCCCGCGGTAAAAAGACGAGTTCAGATTCCTCTTGAGTGCACCTTTAAGCAACCCCAGGTGACAAACTATGCATATAAATCGGAGCACTCCCCTCATAGTCTATGCACAGCTTGGGGACGGTAAACCCAACATACCATGCCCCATGATACCATCTCTGCTCACTTAGCGACGGTGCCTAACAGCTGCATCACCTTAACGCGTTTCGAGTTCGAGCCAGATTTGCGCCTGAATCTACATGACGTCATATGTCCCCACTCCTAGCGCATTGTGTGTGTGTGTCCGTCCCTTTCTGACCGTGTTCTTCAAGCGGTGGTTTTTATAAATGCATAACAAACTAGCCCAACAAGCAGCTTTGAAAAACACACATTATGTCAATAGTGGCATGCTCTTATACTTACCACGTAGTCTAACATTCCATTGCAAAGTATACGAAATGATTCCTCAAAAACACTCAGTATATTTCGACAGCTTCCTATATTATCAAACTGGAAAAAAATAAGAGTATCTCGTCAAATATTGTTTGCGCATAACTAGGACGTCGGAAAAGGGAGCTCGTAGGCTAGGCTTACCTCGTCTAAAAAGCCCAGGAGGTCGTTTTTTACATCGTCACATTTCACTAGTGAATAGTCTTGGAAAATCTGAAATCAATAATCGCAAAATTCCCTTCATTTACAAGCAACCTGGAGTTACCTTTTCAGTTTTATTTTTGGAAGCCGCAACACAGTCAATGCACGTGCTATGCCAAAAGGCGCGTCTCACCTTCTGTATAACCTTTTTGAAGCCTTTTGTGTCGTTCTTGACCTTGTCTCCAAACTGGAGGTCTGCGTTTATAGCTTGCTGATCAGGACAGAGGACGCAAATGGTGAATAATCATAATTAGACTTATGCCTTCAGCAGTCATGTATGGACATATACTTTTCACCCTCCATTCCCCGCACCACGCACGCACGCACGCGCGCGCGCACACACACACACACACACACACACACACACACACACACACACACACACACACACACACACACACACACACACACACACACACACACACACACACACACACACACACACACACACACACACACACACACACACACACACACACACACACACACACACACACACACACACACACACACACACACACACACACACACACACACACACACACACACACACACACACACACACACACACACACACACACACACACACACACACACACACACACACACACACACACACACACACACACACACACACACACACACACACACACACACACACACACACACACACACACACACACACACACACACACACACACACACACACACACACACACACACACACACACACACACACACACACACACACACACACACACACACACACACACACACACACACACACACACACACACACACACACACACACACACACACACGCAAACGCACACGCACAACGCACGCAGGCACGCACGCAGCCACAAACTCCTCCGCTTAATTACAGATCATTGTGTTGTGAATATCTTTAGACTCGTAGTAATGTCACAGGCGTTTTCGAGTGATAGTAGGATGATTGTTCTGACCGTCCATGTACTGAATTTAACCAGCATGCGCTGGTCTCAACAAAGGTTTGAAGCCCACCGAATGCAGGAATTTCCAAGCACAGAAGCACTTAGCATAAACAAAAAAAACTCGCAAACTAGTTGAGAGAAGCAGTTTCAGTTCCGTTAGTACACCCTTCTCGCGTAATCTCGAAACAACACTGATATAAATAGCTTTCGCAAGCGGATGAAGCCATTCACGCGCTCCTGTACGCCTATAGCGACACCTTACATATATGTGCCTACACTGTTTACCTGTTTATCATCCATCTAAACTTACCTATCCCCAACTAGAGGCCAATTGCCCACCTCGATCAGCGTGCAAACACTGTGCCCGTAAACGAGTCAACAATGCATGCTAAATTATCAGCGCCCAGTTTTCCCGCTAACGCGGCTACGTCATTTTCACCAGCTTCAAGGCGTTTCGTTGCATATAGAAATAATTGGGATAAGGAGGTTAAATATATCGAAATAATATTCCTGTGTCGAGGCAGCGAGACACGCTGACACTGACCTTCAGTTGGTCGTACTGCTTGACATTGTCTTGCTGTAAGTAAATCGGACAAGTAGAACGTCCGTTATCACCACGTTTCATTTAATATTGCGCCAGCGCAACATATCAAACAAATAAATGCACACGAAAAAAGCTCCCAAATTTTCACCGTGCCCAGAGGAAAAAAATTACTTAGAAGGTGTTAGCATAGCCGTGCGATGTACAACCACTGGGTAATGCTACCGTCAGTATCTGAAACCGCAATCCGCAAAAGGCTCTTACGGGCCAGGTGCACCCATCTCTAGCAGGCACCCAGACCCAGAAATTCTGAACAAGCACATTTTTTTTTTCAACGAGCACTTGTTTATGAATGTAGTTTTTTTTCGCATATCGTAAGACTGCACCACAACAATCAATATGTCCGCAGACCCCTCCTCGGAACGCTTGTAGTTATATGTTAGTATCAAAAACACACCCCGCTGGTTTTCTATAGCAGTCTTAACTACTTGGCACGAGCGCAGGAGATACTTTAAAAGCAGGCCTTTTTATGCGTCGCAAGGTTATACCGTTCCCATCAATATGGTCATAACAACATATTACAATATTCGACAATTACATCACAGTTAAACGTGATTTTTAAGAAATCTGGACTTGTGGCCCACACCTGGGCAGGCTGCCCGCAAGGGAAGCCTGCCCAACACACACAAACATACAGCGGCTAAATGTGGAGAATGACGTTATAAGTGCTAGCGCACTAAATGACATCCTAGTCGAAATCAAAGGAAGAAATGGCCTTGGGCAGGGCATTTAATGCGAAGACAAGATAACCGCTGGCCCTTGAGGGTAACGGAGTGGATTCCAAGAGAAGGCAAGCGTAGCGGTAGGCGGCAGAAGGTTAGGTGGGCGGGTGAGATTAAGAAGTTTGCGGGGATACGGTGGCCGCTGCTGGCACAGGACAGGGTTAATTGGAGAAACATAGGAGATGCCTTTGCCCTGCAGTAGGCGGCGTCAGGCTGCTGCTGATAATGATGATGATCATGCATTAAACCCTAATAACAGAGTGGCAGCTCTGTCATCGCGCACTGAGGCCTCTGCTCAGTGAAAGCGGCGCATCACGGCTCGCGATCGGTGAAAAGGAAGCCTGTTATGTGTGTTTCGAGTGTGACGCAAACGTTCTGGCAAAATCCTTCCAAAATGCACTGTTTTCTCAAACAAAAAGCTAATAAAATATTATTGCCTCACACATTTTCGATACAATTTCTCCCGCCAGTGAGAAGTCAGTGCTTGTGTGTAGGTGGCAGATTAGTGTAGCCCAACGGACCCAAACGCTTCAAATTCAAAATAAACAAAACATTGATACCAATACGACTTCAGCGTGACATACGCACAAAATAATAAAAAAGGGGAACTTCAGCAAAGTAATTTCACATAATAGTGAGTAATGTCTCCTAGTGTGTACGTAATAGGCAAAAGTAAACAAAAATATACAGGTATCAGCTGCCCCAAAATAAACAGATCAAGACAAGGAATGCGGCTCTAAAGAAACAGAAACACATAGCGGTAAGATTATGTTGCTGCCGCGTAAGGGATGACAGTTACTCACCAGTTTTAATTGGTCTGTGTAATTGCTGAAATTCATTAACTGTTGGTGGCGAGCGTTCAAACCCGTTATGAGCTTATCTATATCGATTGTGAAGTGGTTCGCCAGGTCGTACTGAATAAGTACGATGTTCTGGAAAAAAAATATAGTATGCAGAAAGAGCGTGTGATAAGCCTTAATTAATAGACTGCCAACTGACTGAACAATATCATAATAAAATAAAATGACAAATAACTGTAAATTATCTCAAGAAGGAAATGTATGCAACGAGTCCGATTCTTTCACTGCACCATAAATAATTACAGAATTAATTAACCAATTATGCAATTCTCTAAGAAAGAATTATTTCAGACAAGCTTTGCAGCGAAGAGTGGTTCAAGGTTTATGACTCTCGGAAGAAAAAAACTAGTGGTTTACAAAATGGCTACGTACAATTACTTAAGTTGGTCCCAATTTCCAACTGCACTCTCTTCGAAACACTTACAGCCGTCATCGCCTTGGGCGCTGTTTTTTTTTTATGTTGCGAGCGGTGACGTACGTATGTCTTGTTACCATGGCATTGGCTTTCTAATTCGTCAAAGAGAAAAATGTTAACTCAAATATAATGAAAATGCCGATTTCGACAGAGCAAACCGATTGCTTCAGCACCTAGGCATTAAAAACGCGTAGATAATCGATTTATTAAAACTTTCAAAAATGATGTCTCCTTGGAACTAAATAGTGAGAACAGAGGAAGATCAAAATAAAACAACGCACACCGCGTCAACTGCGCGTAACTCTTCAAATCCACTTTTACACTATTACACTACGAAAATTATCTGCACTATGTACACCAATGAAAACACCAACACACATGACGTGCCAGTGTCCATTGTCATCAACATCCAGGTTACTTATCAATAACAGGCGAAATTTCCTGAGTTAATTCACAAATATCGTTTGACTAAAAGAAGTCAATCCTTGTGGTAGTAGCAGTTTTATCGGAAATCTCCTACAAGTTAAAATTCGTCTCGCAAGTGGCATTTTGCTCGTACAGCGCTCTTGCGACAACCGGGAATTTCTTCGAACGAGCACAGATCGATAATGTTAGCTTTGCATCAGGAGCTGCTTAATATAGCTCAAACGATTTTCGCACGGTTGAAACCGTCGCCATGCGGGTCGCAGTGAAAAAGCCTTTTGCCGTTTCCTGTATGCCAAGTGAGCTACATGTTAAGCCCATCTCATGTTTTTTTTTTTTGCTTTGGAGTGTAAAACAGCTTGTTATAGTATATCTGTGACCTATAGGAATGAATCCTCCACACCTCAAATCCACGAACATGCCACCTAGAAATCATACAACGAAATATCCCATTCTTCGAGTAAAGCATCGCCTTGTCCTTAAAAAACCGAGACAGCCTGAATTTTTCGTTACTAAAGGGAAGTTCAAGGAATCCGTGTTGCGCGTCAAGAAGCCCCTTCTCGCGTTATTTCGAGAGGACAAAAAAAAAACTAAAAGAAACGAAGAGATGTCAGTCTGATCTCTGTAAGCCGTGAAAATGTTCTTTTTAATATATTCGCGAGTAACTTCACATATTCTTCTAAGTTCTTTGAATCTGATAGGAACAGACGCCCTTTTGTGAGCGTCCATTCAACGCCGGATGCATCGAGAGGGTAGAACTTACGTCGAAGGCCTGCTGGAGGTCCGAAGGTCGGATGCCTGCCAGACCAGCTATGCCCTGGTGCTCCACACAGTGCCTGAAAAGGAGCACATCAATCCTCGCAGCGAGGATCAAGCAAAAAATTCGGCAGAACCACTTTAAACTACTTGGATGAGGGTCAATAATTACTCCTTTTTTTAATGAATAGTAGGACATTCAATTTATTATGAGAAACTTCCGAATATGCGCACACCCCTACTCGGTATCATTCAATACACAGGTGTGTCACTGGGCAGGCATGAGGAATTATCGACTTTTTTTGTCGTGTATAACAGTTGCGAAAACATAGTGAAAGCATAGAGCGTGTGTTGAAATAGCACGCTTGTTGTCCATGAAATCATGATTGTGTAGTGTAAAATTACAGTAGCATTGCGGACAACACGTCGCGGACCAATCTCACTTTTGAAACGTGCCCTAATTTGCTGCCCTAATATTTGCCGCTTACAGTGAATTTTGAAGCAAAGAATAGCGCGAACAATGACGCAGGAAAATAATTAAGAAGTACACAACTTTTCTGTGTCCTTAACGGCATTAACTAGCCCAACTTGTCATCCTACTGCTTGCACTGCTACCAGGTTTTAGTGAAGCAGAGTAGAAAGGCGGATGCTCTGAAAGCTGTAAAGTTAGCAGGTTAAACATTTAAAGACGCCCAGCCGCCGTGGTAGCTCAGTGGTTATGGTTTTCGACTGCTGACTCGAAAGACGCGGGTTCAATCACGGCCTTATTTCGATGGAGGTGAAAAATGCTGCATGTCAGTGCACGTTAATGAACCCCAGGTGGTCGAAATTATCCGCAGCCCTCGACTACGGCGTCTCCCATAGCCTGAGTCGCTTTGGGACGCTAAACCCCACAAAACCTAAACCAAATAAACGTCGCGGACAGAAGCCTCGAACTTCTGAACGTTTCGTCACAATGCGAGAATCGAGAGAAAAAACAAAACACAAAACAAAAACAAAAGCGAAACTTGCTGTTCGATGGTGCTGTATCTTAGAAGCTTGAGGACGTGGTAGCGGTTGATGGTGGCGTTCATGACGAGAGAGATAGCCTGGACGAAACAAAAAGAAAAGATGCAGAGACACCCCATTACAATAAGTATTCACGCCACTGCCTTAAGGCTCCCGCTCTGCAGAAAATATGGCGTCGGCGTTGTGAGAGAAAAAGCAGGTGGCCAAACGCTGAGGCGCCCGTGCGCTGTGCGATGTCAGTGCACGTTAAATATCCCCAGTTGGTCGAAATTATTCCGAAGCCCTTCTCTACGGCACCTCTTTCTTCCTTTCTTCTTTCACTCCCTACTTTATCCCTTCCCTTACGGCGCGGTTCAGGTGTCCGCCGAGATGTGAGAAAGGTACTGCGCCATTTTCTTTTCCCCAAAACCGATTTTCATTTTTATTTTGGTTACTGATCCGGAGTTCCCGGGTTCCAACCCGACCGCTGCGGCTGCGTTTTTATGGAGGAAAAACGCTAAGGCGCCAGTGTGCTGTGCGATGTCAGTGCACGTTAAAGATCCCCAGGTGGTCGAAATTATTCCGGAGCCCTCCACTACGGCACTTTCCTCTTCCTTCTTTCACTCCCTCCCTTGTCCCTGCCCTTACGGCGTGGTTCAGGTGTCCAACGATATATGAGACAGATTCTGCGCCATTTCCTTTCCCCAAAAACCAATTATATTATAATTATATTTTTATTTTGGCCCACCTGCCACCAAAATTTTCACTGCGCAAGACGGCAGGTATAGCAACGACTGGTCGCGAGAGGTTGCTCAGGAAGACCAACCTGGTTATGCGACAAGCTCCACGCGGGCGGCTGTGTTTGAAAATCCAGCTGTTGGGGCAGTGGCACATCGCTTAACACAGCACCGCTTCTGCACGAGCGGCCTCTCCGCGATCTGTGAACGTCGAGAACGACCCTGTCTGCGCAGTGATACGCAAAGAATGTCCCAGGCCGCTGAAGGGAACGATTGCGTCATGCCCTTAAAGCGGAGCTTAAGTGTCCACCGAAGTTTATGGCAATGTGTATACATTAGCAGCTGTTGAAGCCTTTATCGGAAGTAACGTCTGGTGACGTCATCTACCCCGATGACGTCACTTCCCTCCAACCAATTTAGCTTCCGACGACGCATGTTTTTACTCGACGAGGCTTGTAATCATCATCATCTTCATCAGCCTGACTACGCCCACTGCAGGGCAAAGGCTTTTCTCATATTTCTCCAATTAACCCGGTCCTGTGCCAGCTGCGACCAACCTCATTCTCGCCAACTGGGACTTCTATATTGCGATAGCATTACAGGCTTCTGATGCTATCATTATAATAGCATTTAAAAAATGAAGGAGTGTTGACGTAATGTAACGCGAATTTCAGCGTCACCTTTTAAGGGAGGTCTGTGCGTGTAAGGAGGTAATTGTTCACGTGACCAATAGATAATGTAACCTATATAAATGCAGGACCAGATCACATGGTGACGATGTCTTTTCGTGCAAATGACGCATTTCCACAGAAGCGTTTAGTTGCTGGCACTGTAAAAATTATTCAGGTAGAATTTGGTTGTAATGGCTGGGACGTGATAAAGAGTTCACGTTAAGGGAGGCATAAGCAGTAGTGATTCTCAACCCCCCCGCCCCCCCTCCCGCCTAAAGAAACCTAAGATATACCGATACAAAAGCGTAGGGAAATTCCTGCGCACGGAATTAAGTACACGATACTAATAGAATAACAGGTAATAGAACCTGTTGATACATTTGCAACATTAGAATGCAGTTAAAGATGGCAATTGAATCTTTTCAAATCTTTTGAAAATCTTGAAAGATTTGGATATTTTTTCAAATATAGTCATTTTTATCTTTGATGATTCGTTTTTATCTAGCGTCTTCCTCCTCTCTCCTACAACCGGATAGAAGGAAGGGGAGAGGAGAACGGTTGGCAGGTGGCAGGCGAAGAGAGGTAAATACCTCCAAGCACCACATTCACACAGATGCGGACACCGCCGACGCCAACGGACAGTTCTTGCCTTCATCGCCCTCCTTATGGTATCGCGTTAAAGCAAACGAACAGCACATCAAGCAACGATAGTTATAAAATTAAAAACGAAGTATGCAAACCGAGGGCAAGCTAAGTGCACAACATGCAAAAGACACTAGTACTGATAATTATTACATTCATCCAAAGCATACAAAGAAAGCGTCGTCCAAGTGCACGCACTGTGAAAGGAAACACTATATTCGCATGGGGCCTGCGATTACTGGGTATTAGGAAAGAGTACACTTATTTACTTTTCGTAAGTACTTCTCCACTAGACAAATCATCACCATAGCATTTTCAAGCCTGAAGTACTGAGAAAAATTGAGTATATACTATTTTGTGTCTGTGTATAGGAGTACAGTCGTGAGAAACAGATGAGGGAAGAAACTATTTGCACAAAATTGCGAATTTTCGTTTCTTCTGCACAAAATTTGAGAACGGCTTTTGGATATTATACGCCAAGAAGAAAAAACTGGCTAGTTAGAAAGAAGAAAAAACTGCACTTGCCTCACATAATTTGGAGCAATCAGCAAACGGATGCTCTGACTTTGTTCCGTCAAAAATTTCTCGTGACTGTACATCCAATTAACAAAGCATAGGCCGCTGTGGCTCAGTGGTTAGGGCGCTCGACTACTGATCCGGAGTTCCCGGGTTCGAACCCGACCGCGGAGGCTGCGTTTTTATGGAGGCAAAACGCTAAGGCGCCCGTGTGCTGTGCGATGTCAGTGCACGTTGAAGATCCCCAGGTGGTCGAAATTATGCCGAAGCCCTCCACTACGGCACCTATTTCTCTTTCTTCTTTCACTCCCTCCTTCATCCCTTCCCTTACGGCGCGGTTCAGGTGTCCAACGATATATGAGACAGATACTGCACCATCCCCCCCCCAAAAAAAAAAACAATTATTATTATTAGGCACGGGCCCGAAACGCACCAGATCTTTGAGCTGTCCCTCGCTGGAGTGAGAGTAGCCGCGGGTGGCTCGGCACAGGTAGAGGTCTCCGATGCTGCCCAGAAGCATGAACACGCCCGAGAAGAACAGCATGGCCGTCACGCCGCACATCATGCAGTAACTCGTGCTGCACGCGTCCAGGAAACGCCAGCTCTCCAGCTACCGGTGTTTTACAGGGCTCATGGTCGGGCGCCGCTAATTAGTCCCGACTTTGACAAGGCAGCCAACAAGGGTTGCGACGCTGCGATCGAACTGCCCTACTACAGTGTATAGTCTATAGCACACTACGAATTCCTCTCTATCTGTTTCCACTCCTTCCTATAATACGAAATGCAAGAGATTTCAGCCAAAGCGCTTGACCCGCTGCTGCTGGTCACACCTCGTCTGATTGGTGGTGGCGCTACTTTGCAATGCAGGCTCTATAGACGTTTTCTAATTTACCCTTTTGGGGCGCAGCCATATTTCCACTGGGGCTGTGGCAGCAGCGTTTCAGTTGGCCCATGTCATGCAGACATCTTAGTGCGCATGCGCAGCACAGTCCGAAAAACACCTTGACATCTAAATAATTCTATCATGTGTGTGTAATGCGATAGCATTCAAAGCTGCTGATGTCTCTGCCGGAAGTGACTGGTGGCGCCTGTAAGACCCAGCTTGCTCTTCCCGACTTCTTCCCGTACTCATTCTCAAAACAGCGCACACAAGACAAGGACGACGGAAGGAAACGACAACACAAGTGCTGTTGCTCTACTTTGCCCTACTTTGGCTCTACTTTGCTCTACATTGGCCTACTTTGGCCTACTTTGGCCTCTTCCCGTACACCACCTGCTACTTGCTATTTGGCAGGCGGCCGCTGTTTCACATTCACGAACATGGTCTGGGGACGTCACTGCCGGGCTAGTGACTAGCCAACGGGTTTTCTCCGTTTTGGTGAAGTCACTAATGACGCGCCTACCCGCCAGCCAATCAGTATTTTTCTGTACTACGGCAGACGGCACCAGGTTTTCTCTCCGGTAACGGTCCTATACTACCGCATAAGACACCCGTGCGCTCAGTCAAGCAATCGCAGTGAAAATGTCTATAGTCGGAGCGAAAGATAGTTATAGAAGGAAGAAAACGTCACCACTGTACACAGTTTCTTATGAGAGAGGGGAGGCAGTAATCGCCGAAAGGAAACCAAGCTCACTTCGGACCATAAACTTCGCGAAACGCGTGAACAGCCACGCAAAAGTTTCGGTAGTCTGAATGGCAATGCAAATGAACAGCGTTGCAGTCATGACTGATAACGGCACGCCAGAGCACAACACGCCGGATCGATTGCGAACTGTCCATCAGTGCTAACGGGAGCGGACATTTCAGGTGTATCATGCGGTAAACGTGAAGAAAAGATATAGTTGCATCGATATGTAGAAGATTAAAAATTAAGGCGAAGTGTTTTAGTAAAGGAACGACAGCTCTTTCCACTGTACCGCTAATGATTAGTTGCGATGCATGAAAGGGGCGGTTTGGGCACACGTTATAGCTCGGATACTTTCCATGCCCGAGACCGGAACGTCTGAGGCTAAAACGTTATTCACGGAATGGTCATTCAGGGAAAAATCATGTATAGACATAAAAGAAGAAGACGCGACATATGACAACAACGTGACTCACAGCACGAGGAAGTATCCGGCGACGTTGGACATCTTGTTCCGGTCCAAAGGCGACGCACGGTCGTTGTGGTTGGCGTAGCCCAGGATGAAGCCGGTCATCATGCCGCCCATGCTCAGGCACAGAAAGGCCACAAAGCCCATGATCGACCACGTGCTGCGAGAAGCGAAGAGGCCTGCGCTGCTGCAGAGCTCTACGCCTTCATTACTCGCGTGTGTGTAATCGGCTTCACTCAGGACAAGACATGTTTCCGTTCGCAAACAAGGTGTATTATGGAAGTTTCGTTTGGTTTGGTTCATGGGGGTTTAACGTCCCAAAGCGACTCAGGCTATGAGGGACACCGTAGTAAAGGGCTCCGGAAGTTTCGACCATCTGGGGTTCTTTAACGTGCACTGACATCGCACAGTGCACGGGCCACTAGAATTTCGCCTTCATCGAAATTCGACCACCGCGGCCGGGATCGAGCCCGCGTCTTTCGGGTCAGCAGCCGAGCGTCATAACCACTAAGCCACCGTATTATGGAAGTGAAGACTGGATAAGGAAGTGAGGTGACCCATGTCACCAAGAACTAATGCAGGTACGTCCGTATTTCACTTATCGAAGTCGGCGAAATGTTGGAAACTCAGACACTCACGTATTCGATAGTATATTTACTGGCAACATTTAAAATTTTTTTTCTATTTTGTTGCAAGCTAATTAACCTCGCAAAACTGGACAATTGGGCGGCTGAAGTCGGAGGCGTGGCTGAAAGTAAGTACGATGTGTTTGTGTGTGTGTCTGCGGAGGGGGGGGGGGGCGGTCTCTAATCGGCCGGTTGCAAGAAAACACATACTGTAGAGTTGCCGTGCTTTCAATCGAACGAATGAATTAGAGAGTACATTTGTACATGAAGAAGTAAAAGTAATTAATGACTTTGAAGATAACATGGCATAAAGTGGGAGAAAATACAACACACGACGACTCCATTGATGGAAGCCATTCATCTCTCTCTATTCGGGGTGGTAGAAAATGAATACGTGCATGATCCCCGCATGCTGAGCGAGTTGCTCTACCAACTGAGCTACGACGACAGCTGTCCTCACGTCCACTGTCTACAATATTTTTTTATTAATTTCTTCTTACTATTAATGAGAGTGTTCAATGTACACATTTTTATTTATTGTACCCCAGGCAGTAGGTTCATAGGATAAAAAACAATGAATAAAATACAATGAATGCTACTAGAAGCAAATTCATCTTTCTCCAAAATACACAAAGTTATCTAGTGCATCGCGAAAACGTCGGTTATCTTTAATCGATGGGAAGGCGGTTCCACTCCACGGAAGTACGGGGAAGGTGAGACTGAGAAAAGCTTTGGTGTGGCATTTTGCAATGTCGACCTTATGACCATGATCAACGCGACAGGAAATTTATTCTGCTGGTGAAATGAAGTCGTCGTATAGCGTGACGTGGTGATATACCTTGCGCAATAGAGTTAAGTAACTAACTTTCCGGCGAGATTGTATAGAAGGGAGAGAAAGGTGAGTTTTCGCAGTTGTGACACTTGCGGTAAGGTCATAATTTGAAAGGATGAAGCGACCGAATTACGAGCGAACGAGTTCGAGAATAGTTATAAGGCTTTTCATGCGTGGGGTCCCATATGGATGCTGCGTATTCAAGTTTAGGGCGTATTAGTATTGCATAAAGTAGAAGTGGAGCGGTGGATAAGTTGTGACGTAAATACCCTAACATGCGAATAGCGTTATTAGTCACGCATTCGAATGGCGAACGCCATAAATAGGCAGACAGGGTTGCGCGGTAAGACAACGCCCATAGAGCCTTTCCTTCATTGTAGGAAGATCTTAGGACTGAGCTGCCTCTCCACTTCCGAAGGTCATGGCTTCCAACCGAACTTTGTCATGCAGCGAACACGCGAATTGCGCCCAGTAGAAAAAACGATATGCCGTGCTCAGAAGAGAATTGATAGGCCCAACCTTCAAGGTTTAGAAAAAAAAAGTAAAATATAAGTCAAAGTATCAGCAAGGTCAGTTTTATGAGCACAGGTACTAACTAGCTCTGCGACAAGCAGCAACGCGCTGATAAACGCCAGTAAGCCGTAGCAAAGCACGGGCTGAGGAGGACGTAAACAGTCACTGAATGCTATAGGACAAGTATCAGGTGGTGATAAAAAGACTAATGATACTCACACAACCTTCTGGATGCCAGGAATATAGAGAAGGTTCTTTCCTGGCGTCAGCAATATGCTCGTCATGTTTTCGACGCCGATTCGGATCTGGAGAAGAAAATTGGGACTGTCATCACAATAACTTAAGCAGTATTTGTCTTGTTTAGCATACTGTGTAATCAGTAGCATATTAAACCTGTACCTTAAGAAATAGTTTACTCATCAAACCACCTCTTTATAAAATAATTTACTTCAGACTTCGCCGAGCATTCTAAGAAACGTCCAGCGAAGACTGATCGTTATGGAGCTAAATGAACACTCGCCGAAAAAACGTGCTCTCTTTACGCGAACTGCCTCGCGACTTATTTTTGTGAAGTGCACATCGCGGTATAGAGAATAGTAATGAGCTTGAAGCTTGGTTTACGCAGCAAGGCGTGTGAAAAACATTTAAACACAGCGCAAGTGAACGCAGGCTCCTGCAAGACTGGAGATCCTGTATGCACTTTTGTGCTGCTTTCAAGTGCTCGATATCAACCAAGCAATCCAAGAAAAGAAACGTCGGCAGAGACAAGACCGCTCACGTGTGAGAAGACCTAAGTCCGCCCGATCACATTGCGGACGCAGTTGCCGCGTGATGCAGCCCGATGCCACACAGCTGGCAATTTTACCTCAGCATGGCTCTGCGTGGCTGTCGCCTCTACGTAGGGGTAACGGTTTTCCAATACTCAACAAGCTGCAGCATGCGCCACGGAAAACCGCGTGTGTCCTGTCGTTTCTCTCCTGTCTGGGTGTTTTTGCGTTAGCTACGATGCTTGCATACAGCACGCTGCTACTCACGTTTTCAACCTCGTGCGTGAAGATGTGAAGCTGCCCGCGGATTTTCTTGATGAGGTCGACGACAACCAGAATCAACCCTGCGAATCGGGATCGGAGTTAGCATAGCTGCGGCGGATAAGACATGATGTAACCATAAGCCATGATATAACCAAATAGCACTTGTAGTAAGAGAGTTGGTAAACAGGTTCTGTGACGACAGTGTCTCCGGGGAGAAAGAGAAAGACAAACATCGCAAGTTCTGCAGATTCGAAAGACGTGCTTTCATTTTTCTGTGTCTCGGCCACAGAACTTCTACCATCATCAATAGTGTGCCAAGGTTTACAAAGCCAAGAAATAAAAACAAAAAATTGTATACATTCAGCAAGTGTGCATCTGGGCCAGCATTGCTCGCAGTCGAAGAGCGCAAGCAGAAGAATATTTGAATTTACGGCTTGTTAAAAGCAAGCATGCTGCGTTCAGAGCACAGAAGACGAAATAAAAAGAAATTTCATCATATTTTTTTTCAATTTACGGTTAGGAAAAGTTATGGATTACGGGAACTATATAACTATGAGTATTTTGCAATTCGTTAGTCTTCTAACTACGATCCGTCATAGGTCTGCACTGTGCCGAAAGATCACTGCATTTTAGCTATTATTACACATTATATACGATTACTTTTGCGGGGAAGCTGCCATCTAAGCGACCCTAGTAAAACACGCGCACAATGCACCAGTTTTTTTTACAAAATTAGAACTGTGTTTCGTGGAACGTCTCTGCATATTCCGTGTTGAACATGCGCTCAGTTTTAATGCTGGTGCATAAGCTTTAGAAGTCACTAAGTGTTATCACATAGAGCACGGCGGTAACATGGACATGATGAGTAGTGGGACAGACTTGCCAACCTTCACGCTGAAAGAACGTCGAGTCTTCAAGTGCAGTGATCACGTCCAGCTTGATCTGAAAGGACTTTGAAAAGGGAAAATATATACAGGAGCAAGCCAGTACCAAGCATTTTTACGTCAGTGCAGTGACCTATTACGTTTCTATGAAAAATAAAAGAGTATGAAGAATAGCAATGAAAGTGTAATCCCACTCAGATATGCTCATTTTCTAAAACCTTGCGTCTCGACTGCAATCTCAACGAACTTCCACAGTAGCTGTTATGTCGCGATATCTTCTGCAAAGGTTGTGATTAGTGGGAAGACACCTAAGGAACAGGTTAACAGCAGGTTATCAGGAACAACATAATTTCTGCAATATTTTTGCTAAAAAATTTGTAGTAGCAAACAAATTTTTGTAGTTACTGCAGAAAAGTACAGGAAAAAATACTACATAACAACAAAAATTTCTGGTTACGAGAACTGAAAAATATTTTGTCGTATTTTTTTACACAGTTCTGTAGTGTTTTTTTCTTCGACTGGGAGGTGTAGTTGAGAAATGTTCTGCAGAAAAAAAAAACGGACCCTGTAGCTTAAGGTTGTTGTTTTCGCGTTGCGTGATCACGTCATTTCACGCAACACGCTCTCTACTAAGCCAATAGCAAAACTTCGACGCTTTTTGTCAGCGCCGTTAAAATAATGTCAGTAAGCGAACTTTAAATGGCACAATGTGCATCATTTGAAATCGCATGTAAATGTGTTTCGCTACTTATGATTATGAAATATAGCGCAATTAAGTCTTACGTTACAGTGCCTCTAAAGAAATAATCCGTGTCTGGTGTTGCAAAGCGGTTACTAAATAGTCAGCGGGGCACAAAAATGGAAGGCACAGTAATACTACAAAAACAAAGACGCTCACTGCATAAAACATCAAGGGTTACGTTGCCTCCAAAGGTGAACATTGTACATACTGCGTTGTCAATCTGTACAGCCAGGGTCCGCAGTCCGGCTAGCTGCTGTTGTACAGCCGGAGGGTATTGCTAGTGGAAAAGAGTAGAGTACAAACAGCTGTGCGATAAGGATTGTTGCACCTCATATTGGTACATTTGGAACTACAACTTTCTCACCTGATTTTCGATGGTGTCGTTAAGCACTGCAAAAAATGCAAGAGACAAATCGACAGCAGGAAATCAGGAGACGCACCACGGCACTTGTAGTTTACTTTGAGATACCATGTCACGGTGGAAACTGCAGCAAGCGACCCGTATACTCCAACCAGCCTGCCTGGCTGTGTGGTGCAGATATGATCTTTATTCTGGTAAATAACTTGTAGCAGGAGGGCACGAGCGTTGCTCCCAACCGTCGACTGTGTTTTTAAGGATGTAAGACAGGAACATAAAAGGGAGAAAAAAAAAGGGGGGGGGGGGGAATGATAGCGCTTTATCTAAAATCAGCGGAAAACAACAACACTCAGAAACAGGGGAATATGATCGCCATCTTCATCAATCACCGCAACAACAGCCATCACTACCATTAAGAAGTGTAAAAAAGGTTTTCCTGCTCGCACGGAGTGGCATTTACGAGTATAATGGTTGCTTGAATAGCTCCGATGATCTGTACACTGTATGCTTAAAAAAAAACAGCTTGAGCATGTGCTGCCTATACTCATTCTCGACAACACATGGTCTAACTCCCACAACGTGGCATTTCCTACAATCCGTGCTTACTCAGCACAGCCTAAGCAAAGGCAGTCAGAGCTCACTCAGAATCATCCTTAGCTTCCTGTAACAACACCGAAAGGTTGATATTGCTGACATTTTGTCCATTTTAAATCAGGTGGCTGGATAACAGCAGTTGAGAGTCTACTAACAATAAGTGAAATGATAACCCTCGTTATCTCGAAAACAAAATACTGTCCCTATGGTCAGTACCTCTCCTATTATTTCAACTGTCAGCGAGTTAAAATATACGTCGCTCGTCGCATACTACGGCACCATCTCTGCCTTCTGTCATCGGCGCAGCTCTAAACGACGGTGAACCGCAAAAGAACAAAGCAAAAAATCTGCGCTGCTGAGAAATCTCGATCATATATGCTGCCCGCGTCAGCTGCGATGCGTTGTTCATCAATTTTCCATTTTTCTTCCTAGATTTATGTCGTCTGATGGGCGTTTAACGACCTCGTAACGGCTGCAAAGAACGAAAAACAGCCGCATTTGCCGTCTGATTATGGGGGCGCTTGTGCGCCTCTAGAAAAATGGGGAATAATAGGGCAAAAGAAAATAACATTCTATAAGACTGACCGTTGGTTTTCTCAGAGAATGCTATTTCGGGCACTGTCAGACACAACCGAGATCTTGATTGTGCCTACCTAGATTGTGCTGTGCGATGTCAGTGCACGTTAAAGATCCCCAGGTGGTCAAAATTATTCCGGAGCCCTCCACTACGGCACCTTTTCTTCCTTTCTTCTTTCACTCCCTCCTATACCCCTTCCCTTACGGCGCGGTTCAGGTGTCCAACGATATATGAGACAGATACTGCGCCATTTCCTTTCCCCAACACCAATTATTATTATTATTACTACCTAGATCTGCTTGAGCACCCTATAAACGCGAGTACTCCTATATGGGAGTAAAAAGAGAACAATCTGCCCTCTAGCACACTTTATTTTATAAAAAGGAGCGCGCTAGAGGACAGCTTACTTCCCTTTCTACTCCACTGAGCTTAGAGTGCATTTGCTGTTGATACTTAGATTCCAGACAACACTTGGTCTCAGTCTGGCAAAGTGACATTTCTTAGTACATACTCAGCAGAGTCTAAGCTGTCAATAATAAGTATACGTGATAGTGTAACGCATGTCACGGGCAAGAATTGTCTAACAAACACTGATCATACTTAAATTACCTCTCTTCACCTGCGTGCAGTTTCGGTTTCTTAAATTTTCAAAAGTAGGGGGATGTACAACAGCCAGATTTGACAGATATTAGACGCAAAACTCAGATGAGATGTGACAGCGTCATGCCAAACTTGGGTTACAATCAAACGCGATCGCTGAGCATCTGTGGTAGTTTGTGAATTTTAATCGTAGCTATGGACCTGCGAAGCTTCAGCAATGCGCAAGTGCACAATTCATATAGTTCTGTCATTATAGTTAAAAAGTAAACCAAGCATGCCCTTCGCGTCTCTTTCTGCAGCATGCGTCACTTTTCTGAAGCCTTTTAATCGCGGATATTTTACGGTTTACCGCTATAAATTTTTTTTAAAACTACATCTAGGCGTCATGTCTGATAACGTCGTAAGGTAAACATGTGATCGGAGGCATACAGGTGTAGCGAAGGGGGGAGCACAATTATTGTTTTCAATTCTATGCTTAAAGAAGGCGAATAGTCTGGACTTTTTTTTTTCACTCACTGTATACGTTAAGCCATGTTTTCACCCACAGCCATTTCCCACGCTCTCGCGACCGTCAGCTTTTGAAGACTGAATCTCACCATTTACTCCAGCAGATCCAAGACTAGTGCTTAAAGCCAAAAATTTCCAGATGCAGCAGCGAAACGCTCGGTGCCACAGCTGCAAAAAAGCGTATCTATCGACTGAAATTCTACTGGTGATGGATTACCGCCCCTTTCCTGAGCTCTTTTCCTTGTTCTCATGGAAGCTCCTACAGAAACCTAGGCGTCCTATCGGGGTAATCTTTCCTCTTCTTAATCGCCCCCTTCTTCCAAGCTCATCTGGATGACATGAACAGCCTACCATCCTGCCCACGCGTCATTGCATACTGAATACACTTAAACGGACGCTGAGTAGAACCCTATCGAATTATTGATCTCAAAACAAAATTGATTTTCGGGCTCTTTCTGCTTATGTCGATGTTTTTCCAGGTAGCAAAAGGCGCATTTATGATCGAGAAAACTGAATTTTAATTTTTTTTTTTTACCGCCGCTCGATTCAAACTTGTTGCCATGGTTCTCATGTGAAGGCGGCGGAGCGTATATCCTATAGGATCCGCCCTGGAACAACTTGAGGGGCCTTCTTACCCACATTCTTAGACAAGGAAATGCGATAGGATTATAGAATGGCTGTGCTATGGTGACTACAATTTGCGTCTAATGTTGCTCTTGCGATTTCCCCGCCAAAACTCCGGTTGGAACTGGTTCTATATCCCTCGTATGATATGCACGAGTCATCACCTTCTAGAATGCTCGAGTATCTTACATTAAATCATCATTTGGGATTATCTGCCGTGCTCTCTTTTTTTCACACGTGTGTGAAAGTTCGTCGCATCTGGAAGCGAAAGCTTTATGATACCTTTGATATGCGAACGCCCCCGCCGCCGAATGAAAGTGGTTCTCGTATGCAATGTCATAGGTGAAGATGCTCACGGCTGTCGAAGCGGGTGGTGCTGAAGACGGTGATGGCGCCGCCGTTCCAAGTATTCAGGCTCTTGCTCACATCGTCGCCAGCCATGTAGCCGTAGCCCTGATCCGTCGCCGTTGTAACTGGGCCCGAAAAGAAAGCTCAGTTCAGTTCAGTTTAGTTAGTTCAGTTCAGTTATTTAGTTTCATTCAATTAGTTCCGTTGAGTTAGTTAATTAGCTAGTTAGTTAATTAGTTAGTTAGTTAGTTAGTTAGTTAGTTAGTTAGTTAGTTAGTTAGTTAGTTAGTTAGTTAGTTAGTTAGTTAGTTAGTTAGTTAGTTAGTTAGTTAGTTAGTTAGTTAGTTAGTTAGTTAGTTAGTTAGTTAGTTAGTTAGTTAGTTAGTTAGTTAGTTAGTTAGTTAGTTAGTTAGTTAGTTAGTTAGTTAGTTAGTTAGTTAGAGGCAAAAACAGGCGGACAGAGGCAGGCAAGTAGGCGGGAAGAGGCAAGGCAGATGGAGGGCAAAGGCAAGGCAGAGGCAAGGAAAAGGCAAGGCTGGGCAGAAGCAGGCAGAAGCAACAGAGCTAGTTTTTAAACGCTCTGCGCGAGCGAAAATTTGTAGAGCGACTGCTGACGACCTGTTTCTTGCTAATTATAAGGTTTTAAAGCCTTGCGGTCAAGTAACAAGGGGGTTAGTTAATCAAAAACTGCTCTGACAGGATTTTGTTCTTTACGTGATTAGTCTGCGTTGACTATACAGTGTAACTATGCACACCGTCTTGGCTGTTACAAACGTTTGACACACTGTACAGATATTGTGCCACTGGTTATTACAACTACTCGGCCCTTGTAGGCTTATCGTTTCACTGACAGTAATTAAAGATACTAGACAAAGGATCCCGTTATAGTAGTTACCAGGAACCTGGAAAGTCGCTAGCCGAATGGCGAGCCGCACTGAACTGTAAATAGGGCACTTGCTCGGTATAAGCGCGAGCAGCATTATCAGTGGTTTAGAACGCAATTTTCCCTCAATGCTGAGTCCTGGTTTGGTTTATGGGGGTTTAGCGTCCTAAAGCGACTCAGGCTATGAGAGACGCCGTAATGAAGGGCTCTGGAAATTTCGACCACCTGGGGTTCCTTAACGTGCACTGAGGGCCTCTAGAATTTCGCCTCCATCGAAATTCGACTGCAGCGGCCGGGGTCGAATCCGCGTCTTTCGGGCCGGCAGCCGAACGCCGTAACCACTCAGCCACCACGGCGGCTCAGTGCTGAGTCCTGTTTATACATTAAAACAAAAACTGCAAAAGACATAGGACAGAGGAAGGCGACAACACAGAGCTGTAAATTCAATTGAACTTTAATTGAATGACAGCAAGGCTTTCATAGAGAGATCGCACGAGTAATCCTACAAACAATCAAGAAAAGAGTGAAGAATATAAAAAGTTCTGTGGAGCTTGTTTTTAATATTCTTCACCGTTATATTGCGATTGGGTGTAGTAATACACATGCGATCTCTCTATAAAAGTCACGCTGTCACTCAATAAACATTCAGTTTATTGTACCACCCTGTGTTGTCGTCTTTCTGTGCCCGGCGTGTTTTGCTGTCTTTTGTCTTTTTTGTAGTTTTAGTTGGCTTACCAACTTGACTACAATTATAACTTCCTAAGTCCTGTTCAGAGTTTCTCGCAGGAAAAGCGAAAATACGTAACGCACCTTTTCGGAACAGGTCGCGATGCTTTCTCAGCCCAAGCACCATGTTCTCGAACGTTATCTGGGAAGCCTGCGAAAAAAAAAAGAAAAACAACGCTACGTTTCAATAACTTTAAGCGTCGTTATTAAAACGTTTGTTATCTGCGATTATGCGAAATATATAAGTCTAACAAGACGTGAGAGGTTTAATGCTCCGAAGCTGCATGGCCACCATAATGCTGGACAGAGGACTAATTTTCACCATCTAGTGCTGTTTAACGTATCAAAGCTGCATGAGGCCCGCATATCTGAGGGACATCGTATTTGAGGGCACAGGACATATTCCCACCATCTGGAGATGTTTTAACATTCCGAAGCTGCATGAGGCAGACCTATTTGAGGGACTCCATATTGGGGGGCAAAGGAGTAATTCCTACAATCTGGGGTTGTTGCGTAAAGAAGTTGAATGCGGCCAGCCTATCTGAAAGACGCCATATTGGAGGACAGAGTACTAATTCCCGCCATCCGGGG
The DNA here is from genome assembly GCF_052857255.1 of Amblyomma americanum. Taxonomy (NCBI): domain Eukaryota; kingdom Metazoa; phylum Arthropoda; class Arachnida; order Ixodida; family Ixodidae; genus Amblyomma; species Amblyomma americanum. Next base: position 43,259,848 of record NC_135503.1, on the reverse strand, counting down.
TTGTTTAATTTACCGAAGCTACATGGGGCTGACCTACCTGAGGGACGTCGCACTAGAGGGCAGAGGACTAATTCCCACCATCTGAGATTCTTTAACGTGCACTGACATCGCACAGCGCACAAGCGCTCCTGTAATTCGCTTCCATCGAAGGTCGGCCGCAAACATAGCGATTCGTTCCAGCGACCTCGGGTTCAGCAGCGGAACATTAAAGCCAATTTTAATAAAAATTACTATAGAACTGTGCCCAAAATAGGACAAAATGTTGTTGTTTTGTCGCGGCAACATATTTTTCTGTAGTATTGGAGCATTTATCTGTTGTACTGTTGTATTTTCTATAGTTCTGTGGGTACGACAAGGCACAGCACAATACTACTGAGAATTCTGTTCTCGCTACAAAAATGTTTGTTGTTAATACAAGTTCATGGCCAAAAATACTACATGAAATCTGTTGCGATAACAGAAGATCAAGTTTCTCCTTTGTTCTTCGACTGGTCTGAGCCACTACGGCTGGTAAGCGGCTAATGAAAACCGCTACTCTCTAAACCCTTACCACAAAGGAGGTTCACTTGTGTTCGTTGTGCGGTGCCTATTTTTGTTGTTTTTATACAGTAATAGCAGCGGGAAGGTTTTCCTTTGGGTCAAAAACGTTGTGGTAGGCAGAGCTGTCTCCCCTCTCCGGAAAAAAAGCCGCGTCTACAGCTTATTATTTTTTTGCCTCCGTACCCTGAGGCTTTTGGACCGGCGGTACTATGGAACCAAACATGCACACTGAACACGAATTAAGGCCGCCTCGTCCGACAGTTTTCACCACGTGCGCATGCGCAGTTGCTCTAGTCTATTGTTTTGCGTTCCTTCGCCATGTACTTACATTCGCAAGGTCTGCCTTCAGGAATTGCAGTAGTGTGTCTCTGTAGCCCTTTACGAAAATGCCCAGAAGGTCCACGCCCGTGTTGATGCGGTAATCGCAGGTGAGGACGAATACACCGCCGAGACTGGAAATCGGAAACTTACGTCAAAATCCCGGCCGCTAACGTTCGAATTTGTAACTAGTGAGTGTCATGAAAAACAACCAATAATTCTCTTACGGGGCGGATTTGCTGAGAACTTTCTCACATTTTCTTTCCTCGATAGCTAATGGACTTTCAGTCAGATCTGTCTCATTATTGTGCCCTCGTAATGCACAGCAATCCAACAGGTATACGATATCAATTATCGACCGTCCCTCTAATACTGCCTCGCCAGTTATTAGTTTGTCACTATGTGTCCGCTTTCGGCTCTGTTTAACCACTTTACTATACGTCATCCTAATCCACTTCTCTGTTACAGTGCATACCTTATGCACCGAGAAGAGGATGGGGTGGAGTGATATCCATTGCAGATCTCTCTCAGTGCACTACACAAGAAAGCGTGTTCACGCTTCACAAGCAGCAAGACCGAAAATATATGTCGTGCGAAACTGCCGCAGGAAACGACAGCAAATACGATACGAGGCTAAGATGACTAAGTGTGCATCGCTGCCTAATCAAAAGCTGCACTGACTTCAATGGCACTGCATTGCAATGGAGTGTTTAGAAAGCTCACTGAAGGATTGCAGCTTTCAGATGCCCCCAGAAATCAGCAGCGAGGAGAAGCTGTCAGAAAGCTGAATTTTCTCGCAGCCAAAGCATGCCGTCGACAGTGACCAAGGATTTCAGCCATGCTTTAATAATAATCAAGGTTAACAATCGCAACCGCTAAACCTGGCATATGGCGACCTGGATAAAATGTTTTCATGGGGACCAAAATCTCCAGGACACATGAAAAATATAGACGCATAGGTGAAATGTCTGTCAGTGACCACATTTTATCGCCACAAATTAAGAGAAAACAAGTCTGACGTTCACCTCCACACGTTTGGTCTCGAGCCGCTGCCTAATAAACGAGCTATTGGATTCGATTGCCACTTAGACGTCCTGGAGACTTGTGTCACAGATAGTAAGGCACCACTGCAAAGACCACTGGGACCTTGGACTGAGGGACCCACCTACGCCGCGAGAACCCTCCTTAACAATAAGTTTTTCATTCATTCATTCATTCATTCATTCATTCATTCATTCATTCATTCATTCCTCTCACTTTCAGGCTTTGGTATTTGCGGAGGTTTGGTACGGTAGCGGAAATAGCCCAGCAAGTGCTCAACGCGAAGTTGTATAGTCTTCAGTGTAATGAGACACACAACGCATATATGTTTAGCTCTGCTGATATGTACGATATGAGCGCAGCAAAAAGAATCATGGTAGTAAGGAGTCTATATGATATGAAAAAAATAGAGAAATCCATACGCGTTCCATGTTTTTCGCATGGTTTCAGTATTCTTTTCGTATAGCTTCCACATAATTTATCATGTAGAGTGTATGTCAAAAGTTCCCCGGCCGCAGATCTGTTTTTGAGCAGTAAATTTTTGAACATGAGATGTCCATGAAGCTACCAAGGTTGTCAGAGGTGAGAATGATCCTTCTCATACCTTCTACAGACACTTTGAAGCTCGCGGCGGTCGCAAATGCTACACTACGCGACCCAAAAGCAGGCCTTGTGGCCCGGAAACTTTTGTCGCACCCTATGGATGAATCATAAGGAGTAAATTTGAATTTCTACTTTTCCGTACGCGTATATGGTTTCCAATTGAACACAATACGTAGAACATACGAATTTGTAGGAATCGTTATATGGAACGTTTCACGTTTGGCTGTTACAAAAATAAAGAACTGCTATTCAGTGGATTGCGCGAGCAAGCGAAGTAAAGTTGAGACTCTAGGGCTCGTTGGTTTTGCGCCTCGAAACAAACAGCGCGAGAACAGAAACCAGAGGAAAAATCGACAGTAAGCAGACAACGCTCAGTGGTGGGCTTCTTTGTCTGCTGCTTCGGGTTTTTAGTGTGGCTTTGGGTTTTCGAAAAGGTACGCGCGAACTCGGCTTTGCCGGAGAGTTGTTTCAGGTATCTTTACTACGAATAAATATCGGAACACGTAGAGCATAATGAGAACGTCGACAGATGACGAGAGACATGGCTCCGCACATGACACATCCGCAGATGATGAGCGCCGAGGCCGTGTACGTCTGGAAGAGGAGGCGGTAGTTGATGGTCACGTCCTGGCAAGAGGACGCTCCGCACGTGCCAGCCGCGCGGAGGCACAGGGTGGAGACAGTCACCACTGCCGTGATGTTGGTCAGCACTAGGAACACCTGGAACAGCTGGTAGATGTACGGCTGGTGGATGCGCACCTGAAGCAGCACAAATCGAGAATCGGTTTCCACCCTCTTGGGCGATATGCCGAGCTTTGTGTCACTCAAGACGGCCTCCTAAGATGCTTCTCCCGGCTAAACCGCTGGTTTGTTCGAGCTCAGATTTCTAACAGAGGTGGAATTGTGGAATTTGGTCGTTTTTTTTTCTTTATACTAGGCTTGCGTCGGATACTAGCTTGACTCGGTGGGAAGTAGTCGGAAGTCCACATAGTACGCGGTGATGCTTGACCAAGAATTTTTTCTCAACAGCAGCCCCGGCAGCATCGCCTCTAGACGACGGCAGAATGATGAAAACATACGAACTAAGAGCGCTCCCCTGTCCTCCGGAGACAGCTGTATAGAAAGCGACTTTCTTCATCCGGCACCACTACATACGATGCGGACTTCCGGTTAATTCGCACCGAATCAGACACGTTAGCATAAAACAAACATCACCATCAAATGTCAACTCCTGTGAGAAGTATGAGCATTAACAAGCCGGCAGTTCAGCTGAGAAAAGCATTTTAGGAAGCCCTGTGAGCAATGCAACCGACTGTAGATTTTCAGATGATCGCTTCATTCTACCAATCGGCATATCAAATTTTAGACCAACAGGAAGGCTTGGAGAAAAACTCTGAACAAAGCAGCGAGTTACGGAAGGAGAAATCACAAAGGTAACATTAAAAGACAGGAAGACAGCAAAGAGAGGGTTAGGGCTAAAACGCAAGTTAATGCTATGCTAGCAGAAATCAAGATGATAAAATTGGCATGAACAAGCATGTAACGCGAAGGGAGCATAATGATTGGTATTTTAGAGTAACGGAGGAGATTCTATGAGGAAGTAAAAGTAGCTCGGGGTGAGATAAGTTCAGATAGTAAGGTGAGATAAGGAGGAGGGCGGGGATAGGGCAAGGGCAACTGGCGCAGGAGAGGGATAATCGGAGATTAATGGCAAGGGCTTTTGCTATGCTGTGGACTTAGCGAAGCTAATGATAATAACGTATTCATCCTGTGATACCATGTGCTGCGCAACGAAACAAATTCCAATAGTTTTTGTTTGGGCTCGGAAAAGCGCATCCGATCCTCACAAGTACTGTGCAAACCGCATTTCGCGATAGATTTATGAAAACGAAGTCAATTGTCAGCTGACACAGATGCAAGAGGCCTGCTGTAAGATCAATAGAGGAAAAGCTAATAGTAAGGGCTAATTTCAACGGGCGTACTGCAGTATCGCAATTGATGGAGCGATTTGTTTACTTTATAAGTTTGATTATGTGTACGCCTTTTTCCCCCTTTTAGACGTTAAACAATGTACGGATTACGCAGTAATCATTGGCCAGAAGCTGTAACTGTACCGGTCTTTCTCATTCCTAGTACGTGCGGGACAGTAACAAAAGCTGAAGAAGCTGAGTGTTTGTGAAATATGTTTCATAACAACACCACAGATGCATGTCTTTTCTAGTGTTTAAGCATTTAACCGAACATTTGTACGGGTGTATCCTCACCTCTAATGTGGAATATATCGCATATGCACATGAAAGGGGGTATCGAGATCTTCAGTCAACTCATGCATAGTTGTGTTCATTTGCAAGTAAGAACAGATATCATTTGATTCTGGAAACAAAGCTTTAAGCTCTGAGCTACTATATTTAGGCCGTTGCATGGGCTTAAATTTTACGGCTAGTACTTGTCCTAATGGCTGAGTGATTATTTGGGTGATGTTTCTTCTGTATTTGTAAGTGTCCAGTCAACGTCCTCTTCTATCCTTAACGTACGTGGGAAGATATTCTAACGCACAGCAAAGTCATTAGTTATGCAGCGTTAAAGACAGTCGAATATTGTTTAAGTGCAAGAAAAAAGTTTATCTGTCTTTCTTTTACAAGTCAAATCATAATAAAATAATAAATAGCACTTAATATTAGCATACCTGGTTGATCAGGTTTTTGAATGTGGGCTGAGTTCTTTGCTCCAAGAAATTGTAGAAGAAATCTGGTAGAAAAATAAAGGAAATATGGCACGTGTCATGAACCTTGTCGCTTCCATGAGCACGTAAAGCAGCGCTAAAAACTATGGGGACGCTTAGGTCACCTTAAGAGTGGAATGCGATAGCATTAGATTTCACATTTGTCATAGCTTTTGCTGCAACTTCTGAGCCTGTTTGCGTCAGCTTCTTTGCACTGACGGTCCATGAACCGTCATATATGGTGCAGATATTTGCATATATCACATGCGACGTAACCGCCTTTTCTGAGTTCTTTTCTTCCTGCATGAGTTGTCACTGTCTTTCTGATGACGTCACTCAGCAACATCGTCCTCGTCGTGTGTGTGTGAGTTCTTGGCCTTCAGTTCTCTCTGCTATACTGTTTTTAATTGGTCACTTCCCTTTTGCCAAGGGGCCAATTTTATGGCTACAGTCACAATTTTTTTCCCGATCAGATTCCTAAAGCTGTCGCATTCGAACGTTACTTTTAAAAGCAGCCTACTCTTACCGGGTCTGACGGGCTCCTTGGCCATGAGGTAGACGAGGTATCGGGCAATGTGTATCCACGGCCCAATCAGTTCCACCGTGTGGTTGGTGATGGAGCGCAGGCGGCCCGCAGCGTCGAGCTGGATGTCGATCTGAGGACGGGCCTCGCATTGCGTCACAGCAAACGCTAGTAGGCACCACAGTGCGCACGCCGGCAGGAGGACGCTGTACGTTTGACTGTAGCGCAAGAGAACAATTTTCAGTTCTACGGTCGGCCTTGTTTGAGGAGGGGTGGTTACGAGCGCCACCGCGCGAATCAAATCTTAACTGCAGCTGCTACCAAGCGATACACGAACCATTGTTAATAGTTCCTTTCGCGAGGGTTCACAAAAGCAGGAAAAAAAATAGAAAAGAGCGTGTTTTAAAAAGAGACTGACTCCGCAGCCGTGTTGTCGCTGTGGTTTAGCGTATCTGTGGTATAGCGACGAAGCGAATGTAACCCTAGTATCCCCTGTAACTGCACGCCGACTACTCCTTGCTGCCAGCAGCTAAGGGCGACCAAGGCTCACTTACCGAACTGGTGAAATTTGACCTCCGTAAACATTTGCAATACAACCCGGCCAGCCTCTACAATGAAGGCTTACCTATTGCCGAGACGTTTGGTTCTAGTGTGCTGACTAGCAGCTCGAGTCGACAGCAGACCTGCAGCCTGTGAGGCCTTGATTGTTCTATCAGTGGTACGATGATTCGACAGCAGACCTGCAGCCTGTGAGGCCTTGATTGTTCTATCAGTGGTACGATGATGTATGAAAGCTACTTCACCTGCCGCTCTTGTCCATCCGGGTCGGCAAAGGCACACGGGGCGTCGACCGAAGAAAGCAATCGCTGTGCCTAGCAGGTGCGCGTTGCTGGCCTCCTTCGTTATGCTCCTGGAAGAGAGAATCTGCTCACAGGACGGGACAGTTGGCGCTGTTCCTCTTCTTCTTCTTCTTCGCCAGCGACCCCGTGGCAAAGCCTCGTTTGGGAATTTTCATATATTCAATTCTCAGGTATTCTCCCGATATTTTGTTTATTTTCCTTTCCTTCTTAATTACTCTGATATTTCACCCAAGACACAATCATTAGCTTGGCACCAGTTTACCCTCTTGTTTGGGCTCTCCTCATTGAACCATGGCCAATCCACCGTCGTGGGTATGTGCCATGTCACGAAGGCAACAACAACAACAACAGCCTCGCTTCGGGGCGTTGATCAAGAAAACAAGCAGCCCGATCGATTATGACTCTGAGAGCGCCACTCCATTTGTATGCAACCGACCACTGCTGCTATTAGCACACACATTCTTTCTGCATTTTTTTCTGTTTATAAGCATTTTTACACTAATACCAACACCAAAGGGATTACCGCGACGTTCACAGCGTCGTCGTCACTGTCGCAACATTGTTACTTTTATTATTAGTTGTGTCAATCTGTGCTCTCGTGTTGATGGCGTTCATGTCTATCATCGCCTGTAGAACTTTCCGGATGCTCTTGGTGCTCAGGATGGAGCACTACCATGCACACCTGCTGACTAGTAGGAAATGGGCGATGTTATAGCTGCCGCTGGGGGACGAGAGGTTTGCCAATCCCAAAAGTTTGCCAGTCCGAACGGCGGATTAGGTACGCTCCTCTCTCAGGGCCGCCATTGCCTAGATCTTGTTTAGAAAGGCCTTGGACCCACGCTGCTCGCCCGTATGAAGGGGACATAGGGACAGGCAGCGGGATGATGTTAAAACATTAAGTTGGGCTAGTTGCTATTTGCTTGCTGGAATCATTTTCTTAGCGGTTCAAAAACACAGACACTACATCTACGACAAACACACAGGTGTCCCCTGTGTGTTTGTCGCAGATGTAGTGTCTGTATTTTTCAACCGCTCTGAAAATTATTCCAGCAAGCGGGACGACGCCGCTGCAAACCCGTTCTTTTCGATTATTCTTGACTCTGCGTTGTGCAGTCGTTGCATAAAAAGAAGCCTAATTAAAATAATTCCAGGAGGTCTAAGTAAACGCGACCGGTGTGCGCACTAGCGGATCATGTAATTACCCCAGCGTTTATTCCGCTCGTGTGCCCGTCCTTCTCTGCATATGCTTCGCGCATAGCGTTGAGCTATATTCGTCCGCTTGCTGTTTAGGAAAGCAAACGCGTGCAGGTGACACCCCAGCGAAGACGAGCACAAGGACAGCGTTTGTTCCTAATGGCCGCAAAGCGGCGCAACCGGATCCCTAAAAGTCTCGAAGAGTTTCTCCCTTTACCACCGAACGCACCACGGGCAGCGACGTCTCCGGGATCACGATGAAAGTGCGGCCCATGCGGCGCCTCTCTAGGACAGCGAGCGGCAGCCAGCGTCACGCTCGCGCGATTCGCCGAAGAACGTCGCTACCATCGCCGGCGCCCCGCGGCGGCCGGAGGGTTCATTCGCCGCCGCCGGCGGACGCGAAAGCTACGCCCCGGGGCTGAGGCCGTATTTAACCGCCTATCTGGAGTTAGCATCGACGGCGGCGCACTTCAAGGAGCAAGAACTCTGGCCTTAGCGAGAAACGCGCGGGGCCTCGGCGCGACGCACACAGAGCGACGACTTGTCTTTTGTGTCCCGCTGTGCCGTCGGCGGTGGCTCGGGAGCCGCTCGCGAGCGGCGCTTGACACAGCGTTGGATGTGTGCTTGCGTGCGCGCGGTTTCGCCGTTGCTTTGAGCGGTGAAACTTGTGAGTCATTTCAGAAGGTATTATTGTGAGTCACTGGCGTCAATTAAATCAAATACTGTAGTTAGTTCAGTGACTCGGGCTATTTAAGTGGTTGGCTATACATTTGGAAACAGCGCGCCGTCACCGGATCTTTTGGCCTCGTGGTTTTCGAGGAAGACCAAGTGCATTTTGGAGAGAAAAAGCCCTGAGGTAGTCCAGTTATTTTGATACAGTAGACCTCTCTCCCCCACCTGACAAATCTGAGTTGCTACTCATTGCAAAATCCCGATATCAACGCCAACACAATGACCATCTCACCACTCTCACAATGGCGGGTCACCCCACTGGTCGCGTATCGTTCTTCCGGATTCTTGGACTTCATATCCATGAGTCAGCTAATCAGGTCAATGTTGCTACAACCGCTAAGGTTTGCCTTCAGCTTACGCATCTAGTTCGCCGCATTGTCAATAAGCACGCGAGGCTACGCGAGGGCCAAATCAGGCCGTTAGTCCACGCATTAGCCCTAAGCAAATTTCTATATAGAGTGCCATATCACACTCTAACCTTTCATCAAAGACATCACATTGAGGTTGCGCTTCACACACTGTACAAGACCGCCCTTAACGTTCCCGTACATACGTCCACTGAGCGCCTATACTCCACAGGACTGTCCTAGCCCCTGGGAGACACAACAACATCGTGGCCGGCAAATGGCGCGTCTTTCTAGCATGAAACAGGGGCACTGGATACTACAGCAAGTTGCTCTTCAACCTCTTGTCCTCCATATTATTACCCTTCCTTCCCCGCTCCCTGATAACCTCAGAATCGCCCCATTCCAAAAAGCGTTACAGTCGATACCAACCCAGGCAGTCGTTCCGCTCGCGTTACCAATATGTCCATCTTATTGATTTGAGAATCGTATATACACACACACGCATCACAAACTCAGGTTGGAACAGCAACTTATTCATTTGCGACTGGCAACCATGTAGCGGCACACACCGTTGGTCCTTACACTGATCCCGCTCTAACAGCCACCCAGAGACCCTCCCGATAATAAACAGCGCCCACTAACCCTTCAGGATATACCATATATACCGATTCAATGCAGGCTATGCTGGCAGTACATACGGGTCAGGCTCCTGCATAACTGCGGGATGACCTGCAAACAGCTCTCATCAAACTACGTGCCGTGCACGCTGCCGCACTTAGGCAGATTCCTGGTCACGCTGGAATCCCAGGCAATGCAGTGGTGCATCGCCTCGCCCGCGAGCTCAAACGACGGGCGCCTGGGATTCCCTGACCTTATCCACCCACGTGGGACACTACTCTCCACTACAAACAAGAAATAAATCTTCAGTATCACAACATTAGAGAAACGCTTTGTACGCTTCCAGCTCCGGACAAATCACTCACCACCGCTCAAGTACGCGTTCTTCGACGCATACACCTAAATACACTCCTTACTCCTTCACGTTCTTACCTCGACCGTATCCGACGCTCCCCGCTTGCCCGAATTTTAATGAACCCTACGCTAATTTGGAACATTGCCTTTTCTCCTGCCCCGTTGACATTCAGTCCCCTCTTTTCCCATACCCCGCTCCCTCATCGTGGCGGGCTTGGCTAGCCTCGGACAGGCTAAAGGACCAGCTTACCTTGGTTGCCCTGGCCCAAAACATCCTAGACGCTTAAGACTGCGTCAGAATAAAGCTTCTCTCTCTATCGACACCGGTTTATTCCAGACTAAGCCAACGCTTTCAAAAGGGCACAACAGGGAACGTAGCGGCGGATGAGAGCATGCGGTCTAGGCTCTCGAGAGAGTACACAATAAATCTCGGACTACAACAAAATGGTCGCTAAGACATGAGCTCGACAAGACTAGCACACTGAGGCGCAAATGGAACTAAGCGCTACAGATAAATGGGGGCTCGAAGCTGTACAAGAAACCAAGCTGCTCTAGTAGCAGCCACTCATGCCAAACAGCTAATCCATCTTCGGAGACGCGGCTTCCATCTTCCGGATAAAATGCCACCCCGTAGCCCGTGTACCACATCGCGACGGCTCGTGATGGCCGCCGATAGCGTGATCGCGTCCCAGTCCCCCCCCCCCCCCCCCCCCCCGTGCTATTTTCGCCGCCCTTATCAAGTAATCGCCCGCCGATCACACGCCACATCTCACGAGGAGCACTTCTGTCATGCGCAGTTGCGCTGCCGCTGTACGGACCTATAGATTTACTGGAAGAAAGCACGCTCAGTTTAAATGGATAAGAAGGGGCCCTAGAGCCCCACACGCTTTATATCATTTTGCTTGAGACCATGAAAGAGAACACACAAACAAATAATACTAGGGACACATGCGTCACATACTAACATACTACAGAAAAACCTGTCCTTACGTTTGGTGCCTGTACACCCTTTGTTACCACTGCAAACCATCGACTCGCGAGTCGCAGATGAGGTCATCTCCTTCGTTTCCACATCTGATGTTTCAGAGCTGTTTCTACGCAGGCTGAACGCGAAATAACTTGCTCAGCACCCCCATCTTGTTATGTCCCCGTCTAACACTGCTGGGCTAAGCCCCTTGCACGTTGCTTCAGGCACAGTTCAGTGCTTGCCCACAGTGAAAGCTCGAACTGATAGACTGTTGTAGCTATTTACACATGCTCAGATAGCGCTCCCTTCAGTGTGTTCGCGTATTCATAGAAAACTCGCTCTCGTGCGAGCTCACCCAGTTCGTGACCAAGCCAGCCGAAATAGCTCCACCTTATATTATTTTGAACTCGACGCACAGTTATGATTATTTTTATTGATGAAAAGAGGCAAAATTAGTCCGGAGTGCAATAACGTGCAGCTGGATAAGGGCATGAACCATCGCGCTGTGACGGTGCAACATTTTCATGGAAGAATGTCGATGACCATTACTAAGATGACGGCGAATGAAGCCATGGAGCTGAAATAAAGCGTTGTATTAACCTTCTTACCTTTAATTTAGCATAATCTGTCGATATGGTGTTGTGTGACGCCACCTGCAACCTTCAGACGACCTTAGCCCACTACTTACCCACACATGCCCTCCACCGATCTCCACCCTACAGAAGTTTCACCCACCACCAACTAACTACCCACCTCCAGCCTTCAGAAGGCCCTACCACCAATTAAGCACTCACCACTTCCGCCCTGAAGACACATCCACCCCCGAGAGGAACACTCAGAACTGGAACTAAAAAGTGACGGCGAAATACAATGCAAATACGCAACGGAAGCGTGATCACTGTAGAAGCGAAATGCACAACCGATATTGCATGCTAACGCAGATTTGTCCCATTACATCGTATGATTGCCTGTGAATTTCATTCAACGAGTGTGTCACTATGCGTGCTGCTTCACGGACGCGCCAGCCTCCCCTATCGAAAAAGCACAACAGGTTTTAGTATAATTTCGTAGACGGAACCTGCAGTAGAAATAGAATGTACTGTAGCATTGCGCTGTCCCTTGTCGTAGAAACGTAATTACAGAAAAATACTACAGTTATACAGAAGAATACTACCATACTACAGAAAAACCGGTCGTTACGAGAGGACGGCGAAACGTTTTGTCTTATTTCGGTCACGATTCTGGCTCATTTTCCGGCCGGGCCAACCGCTCTTATATAGTTTCGGCCTCCAGTTCATTTTCCATCTCTGTTGCAGCTCGCCAAGTGAACTTCATCAGCTTGGCGCGTGGTGCGAGCGCTCTGTTCGCGAGTAAATAATAAAGCATTAAAGATAACGACACCCACAGAAACAAACCCGGAAGCAGGAATGCGAGTATGAATGCAATGAGCTCCAAACTAAAAGCTATAAAAAGCTCGCTCCAAAATAAGCCCACCGCGCGCCCATAAACCGTCGTAGTATAAACCGCTCTTCCGAGCAAACTCGCCTGCTGCTTAAACAACGTCTCCCCTGCTTAAGCGTGGCTGTAGCGAAGTTTTTCCATTATTTTTTTTTACTATCTGCGCGCGCTCAACGAGGATCAATGAGACACGAGTGTAACCCAAAAGCAAGTATGAGTGATGAGGCGGGCGCTGGAGTAAATTGCGATTTAAACCCAGGAAATGGCCTCGACCTACAAGAAAAAAAAATCGTAATTGAAGCCGCTGCCTTCGGGTCGCCTCGAATATTACCTTCTCGTGTTACCCATGCGGCCTGTGAAGAGCCTGTCATTTATTTCAGTTACCAACTAAGGGGGGGCTTCCGTTCACGTGCGTCTTATACGTCACTCACGACAAAATGGAAACCTGAAGCTCAGCAGAGGGATGAAAAAATTTAAATGATTATTTAAAGGTAGCGACGTGTTCATCCAACCACAAGGCCAGCTATTCAACGCGACGCCTTATTCTATAGGGTACAGAGGGCGCGCCTGTTTCACGCTTTAGCAGTATGCTTGATCGCAGCGGGGACAAGCAGCCACAGCCTTCTTTTCGGTAATAAGCTTTTTCTCGGGACTGAATGGACTATTTTCTTTTTCTTCTGTTTTTCAATAAACCAAATGCGTCTGACTGCTTTATGCAGCCTTTTTTTCTTTATTTGTTTCACACTTTTTTTAGATAAAGCAAAAAAAATAGCCACTTTTTTATGAACGGGTGATTATGGCAAATTCGCAACGTATAACAACACCGACGTAAACCACTTCCATAACACATTAATCTCTCTATATCTATGCAGTCAAGGCTGCACTCCATGTGTCCGACGTGCACATTATTGTCATAACGCGTCTCAAGCTAATAAGATCACATTATTACGGGTCGCCTTTTGTGTGAAGTTACTCTTGTACTGTCCATTATAGTCCCGAAGGCTTCCGCCACTTGGTCGCTTAGACCCCGAGGCGGTAAATTTGTAGTAAGACCGCACACGTACGCCTGCTTTATCGTCTTCGAATAAATTAATTTACGGTTAAGATGCTTGCCATCACTCTAAAGGCTGATGCATTCTTAGCTCGCATCTCATCAGAAACAAAAAGGATATTAGAAGTCGGCAGGCCTGCTTATAATGCTGGAACCCTTCATAATTCGTATTAGTCTCATGATTGAAGAAACGCTGCAGCAAGGCCCAAATATAGATTTATCACGAAAAGAAAAAAAAGTATCTTTGCGCTGGAAAATACTTTAAAAGCAGCGGCATTATAGTTGCTCCTCTAGAAAATGTTCTTATTATTTTCCCCATGTTTTTCGTGCCTGAATATAATACGGTCAATAAAGTCACCGCTATGAATATGGATAATAAGGATGTGACTGTTCAGACTTTTATCCCCAGGAAACGAACAACAAAGAAACGCGCCCCAACTTTCCCTTTCGTACAAAGGTTGAGTTCAAGACACGAACAGCTCGTCACTATGCTTGCTCCCACACTCAAACACCCCAGCCAAAACATTAGTCGGGACGAAGAAGTAAAATAAAAACAAAAAAAACTGGATAATATGGCTCCGGCTCAGTTGAAACATACGGTGAGAGATGTGATGTCCCTCCATTTTTCTTTCCCTTCTTCTCTTATTTTTGTTGCTCTTCTCTTTAATGTCTTTGCTTCTGTTTTCATCTCTCTTTCTTCTCTTCTTTCTTCTCTTCTGTTTCTTGGTTTTCTTCTCTTTATTGGCTTGGCTTCTGTTTTCATCACTTTCTTTTTCTCTTCTTTCTTCTCTCTCTTGGCATGGCTTCTTTTTTTTAAACGAGATTTATTGCCTCAGGGCATGAGTGGGTGAAGGTGTGATGAAGGGTGCAGTAAAGGTTAAAGTAATGGAAAAAGGTTAGCTGATTTTATGAAGTCCAGTAGTGAGCGATGGTACGGTCCCTGGTATGGCTTGGCTTTTGCGTACTTCTCTAACTAATGCGTTAGGACAATAAGGGTCTGGGCAAAGCGGAAGTGGCAAGCACCGTCTGTCGATAGATAGTGGCAGGTGATCACGGTGGGCACGCGGCAACCGTCCCACCGGGCTACTAATGAACTTAATTACTAATTAGGTACGGCGAAGAAAATAATAGTAATTTGATGTCAGACCGCAAGCTGTGGCACTCTTAATTATGTTCCTCATTTAAATAGCGAAGGCAATGAAGAAAACCTGGAAAATGTTCCACGGCTTTAACTGTTCGTGTATGTGGCTCAAAACGCGCGCTGCCTTCAGCGCCTATTCATCCGAACATCTGCCGGTCTATCAATTGACAGTGACATTCGAATGTCGTAGGAAAATTCAAAATCTGCTTGTTTACTAGGCGTTTTGGGTTCGATCCCCAGCACCGAGGGGTAACCACCGGACTTCCTCAGGGTTTAACCTTCTTCCTGGACAGGTGCTCGCCTTTCTCTGGAGTAAACTTGGAAATATTGGGTATCTGACCCCACCACGTGCAGATTAAAACACGCTATACATGGCGCTCTTTGGCCAAGCGGCCCTTGCGCCATCACAGTCAATTCATCATCATCCCCAGAATCTCATTTTATGGCGGTCTTTGATTATCGGGTTTATATTATAGACCCTTTCAGTTTTGTCTTTTTGGGCGCAGCCTTATTTCCACGTGGCTGTGCCAGCAGCGTACTGCCTGGCATATTTCACTCAGGCATCTATTACGCATGCGCTGCACAGTCCACCATGCGCGCACGCTCAATCAAGCTGTAAACAGCGAAAAGGTCTGTAAGCACCCTTTTCTAAAACATTCGATACAATAAAAAGGGTTGTTTTGTTCTTTTCTTTTTAAGTACAAAATGGCACGTTTTCTCGCACCACCACGGTACATTCACCCATAGGTGTTCCCTCTCCTACTGGACAAAACAGCACATTGAAAGCGCTCTATTTTTAAGTGCTTGTTCCGTGTCACGCGCGGCACAACCTCGGCTAGCGTCACGGAAGCACTCTCCCGGACGCCGAAATAACGCAGCTGCAGTGGCGGACCAGCAACATTTCGCGCGCTCTGTTTGTAGACACGCGCGCGCCTCGGCCCCCGAGAAAGCGTCCGCGGGGCGCGCGGGGAGGCGTACGTGTGTAGGGCGAGGTTTATTTTTTCTTCCGCGCACAAACACAAACACACACGCAAGGCGGCGCCGCATCGATTCCGGAATGCGTTGCGAGGGGGTGTAGTAGGGGGAGACGACGGAGCCGCCGCGCGTCCGCATGCGGCTTTCCGCGCCTGAGAACCGATATCCCAGCTAATGGTTAGCCGAGCCACAGGGGGCAGAACCGCTGCCGCTATGCCCACATACCCATAGCTTTGTTGAGCGAAAATGGGAAAGCAAGCGCTCAAAGCGCACGTTGGGAGAAGAAAAAAAAAAACTGTCACAGAGCCGAGATGGCACCGTTCTTTGGGTCTCGCTTGTCACCAGCGACGCCCGACCGAATCCAGGAAAAGAGAGGCGGAGACAAAAGCGTTAACGCGAGTCGACCGCAAAAATGGCGCGTGTGCAGCCGTCCATCGCCGCGCACATTTGTTCTCGAAGCTGCTGCGGCGTTAAGCCGAGCTTTCGTCGTCTCTCAAGCGATGACTGCCTCGTCGCTGTCACGCGGGGCCCGTGGGAGTTCTCAGCAGTTTTTTTTTGTGTGTGTTTACGCTTTCTTTCGTTTTGCTACGGTCGATTTTGTTGTTGTTTTCAGTCCTGTCGTTGGGTTGGTCTTGTTTTGTGCTGTATATACTTCGACGAGCCTGCCTGTCAACTCGCGGTTTGCGTGGGCCTGTCATCGGACCTATAAGTTCTGTTTGGTCGCCCTTTGGCTGGGCTGCGTACCTTGTTCGATCGGTTTTAACACTCAGTTTTTACTCTTTTCTTTGTTTCTTTCCATTTTCTCCTGCCCTGCTCAACAATCCCTATCAGAGTTTGACGGCTCCTGACTACAGTGGAGAGGCGCCGCACCTCGATGCCCTGAATCGCTGCCAAAATGCATTTGATTGTCGCTGTCCGTTGAGTGCACCAAGGGATATGAATGCGGGGCTTTTTGGGAGGCGACATTGGACAAGTGAGGAATTTGACGCACTAGTCGTGAGCGCTTCGATAGGACAGAAGATGATCCAACAGGAACAAAAACGCCAAGTGTGTATTTAATTACAAAATATAGCACATGCTGCAGAAAAACAAACAAACAAAGTGCTTGCAAATGACTGCCTCCGTCGTCAAGGAAATCTTTGCATCCCAGTACCGTAGAAACGTCCTTGCATCTTCAAAATGGAAGAAAGTTGTTACCTTAACAGATCATCGGCCAAGTGTGCACACCACTGCGTACCCCGCTCAAGACCTTTTATTTTGCCCTTGATTCCCGTTAGGATATAATAATGTACTCTGATTCGCATTGCTTTCCTGTTGTCTCACAAAATTTCTCCTAGAAGTGTTTTCTCCATAAAGCTTCAAGCCATTTCGCTTTAGCTGCAATGTTTGTAGCCAGAAGAGGAGTATTGGCAGGATTCAGCTTATGCCACTCTTCTTTTGCGGGAGATCGGGGAGCTACTTTCATATCCTGAGAGATTTTGTATGACTCCTGTATGGCTCCCGCGTGTTCCCTGCATGGTTTATGTAGAAAGGAGTAAAAAGGAATAAGTTGTCCTCTAGCAAACACCCTTTTTATAAAAGGGAGCGCGTCAGAGGACATTTTACTCCCACATAGGCGTATTCGTGTTAAGGGTGTGCAGGGTTTCCACATAGTTTCTGCAGGAGGAGGAAAACTTTATTTAGAAAGGGTGACTGGGAGATGGGTCCTCGGGAGCGGGGTTGGGTCCTCAGTCCAGGACTCCCTTAGCTTCTGGTAACCTGCGGGCCCGCGCGATCAGCCTCTGCTCATCGCGCCATCGAAATTCTTTCAATGGAATTCACATAATCAACGAACGCAGCTTTATAATGCGAGTTTCAGGCTGGCATAATCAAAACGGCGAACCGGTTCTTAAGAATGCCGCTCCTCTAAGCCAAGTTTGACGCGATGCTTTGTCCAACGCGTGCCGCAGCTCAGCGTGCTGCTATTCACGCCAAATTACACCAAGTATTCACGTGACAGTGTTTTTATGTAGCTTTGCTTTGGCAGAAAACTGAAGAAAAAACTTGATAGAAGACACCGAACTCTAAAATATATAGAAACGGAAAAGAAAAGTAAAACAAGCACGACAAGCGGGTTTGAACTTAAGCAAAAAAAAAAAAAAGAAAACTCCAAGGAAACGGGAACGAGCACAGGGAGCGCGCCTACAAGCCTGGCAGGCGCTTAGCCCAAAAGGGAGACCACCTGGTTCCTTTCCGTGCCTGCTCCCGTAATTTTCTCCCACCTAGATTATCTTTACAGTGTAGCCAAAATTGCGCCGCCAATAAGCGCTTGCTTCGCGCCAGTATTTGCTCAAAGAGCTCCGCTAACATCGGGGCATCGATTTTGCGCCTAGCCGCCATATGGCGCCTGTGTTGCCCTAATGACCTCTCCTCTGCTCCCTGTGTGTACACGAGGGCGTGCGTCTGTGTGTGCGCGCGTGTGTTTGCGTGCCTGTAAGTGTCCTCGTGCGGGTAGGAGGCTTCTACATCAACCTGTATACGTTCTGATACGGTAACTCCTTCCTCACTGAAAGTCCCTGCTGCAGCATTTTGTCATAGAGTCCAAGAGTTCTTCGAGAAACGTTTTTCTGCGCAACGCTTTGCCACGAGGTATCACACGCCATGGAGAGACCTCTGACTGCTCTGTGGAAGCTCGACGACTTACATGACAACCGCTATTCCTTACTGGTTCTAGGGACCGCCGACAGCACGTTAATAAAAACTACTGAAATTCTTTCAATTGATGTCACGTCATCGACGATTGCAGCTCTATAATGCGGGCTGCGGGCTGGAAGGTTCACAATGGCGAACCAGCGATTCCGAAACATTGAAGTACAAAAGAGGCATGCGGTTACAACAGGAGCTGATTTAAGTAGGCGAGGGGACGTGCCCCCCCCCCTTTCTTTTTCATACATTTTTAGTGGGAAACTGCATTCGTTGCCGTTTTTTAGACGAAGCAATTTCAAGAAATGCACTCTGACATCTGCAAGACTTGCCCACAAATGCGTCCCATGGAGTGAAATCAAAGCTGCAAACAGTTCGGTGCTTCCCGGTCTGGTTATTTCTTTTAACGACCGCCATCTGCTTGACTCCGACCCTCCTTTCATGCGCATAAGTGAAGCTTATGCGCAACACTAATTCGGGGCAAGTGTTGCACATGTTTATTTTAGCTCCTGGTATTCTCCAGATCATGACAGCTCGACACTTGGGCCATTGGCAGTCATTTCATACACAGGGCGTAGCAGACATATATTTCCCGCTATATTTATTCATTAATACAAGCGTTCTAAACTACGACCACGCATATTTATTTCGCGACATGATCTCTCCGACTGTCATTGATCTCGTCCAACTTTATGAAGAACTTATACAAGCAGGCATGCTAAGAGGTATCAGTCTGGCACGACGACTCATGCAGCTGCGAACGGAGGCTGCAAAATAGTCGCGGTAGTGGAATAATTGCATAGGGTTTATTTCGGCCACCCACGGTTCCTTAATGTGCACTGACACAGCGCATAGCCCACGAACGTATCTTGCATGTGACCTCTATCGAAATGCATCCGCCTCGATCGGCATTAGATGCCGCGACTACGAGCTCAGCAACCGAACACCACATCCAACTCCTACCCATAGCCGTACCCGTACCCGTATACCGATGCCAATGCAGAGTTTCAAAGACGCTTCAAAGTATTCTTAGCATGTACAGTTGAACCTCGATTGACGAAGTTGACGGGGCCCGGCGATTATTTCGTTATAGCCATACCTTCGTTATAGCCCGTGTCGACAAAGCTTGCAAGGGGAATCGTCGTTCCTTCGTTATATCCATTATTTCATTATAACGAGGTTCGAATGCAGTCCAGCATACAGTACGCAGAAAAAGAGTGAGAGAGAGACAGAAGAGTGAGCTTATGAAATGTCAAAAGCACAATTAACAAACAAACAGTAAATGCTCAATGGGATTTTTCTTTTTCATGACGGAATCCGCGTCCCCGCTGCGGTGGCTCAGTGATTAGGGCGCTCGGCTACTGATCCGGGGTACCCGGGTTCGAACCCAACCGCGGCGGCTGCGCTTCGATGGAGGCGAAACGCTAAGGCGCCCGTGTGCTGTGCGATGTCAGTGCACGTTAAAGATCCCCAGGTGGTCGAAATTATTCCGGAGCCCTCCACTACGGCACCTCTTTCTTCCTTTCTTCTTTCACTCCCTCCTTAATCCCTTCCTATACGGCGCGGTTCAGGTGTCCGCCGATATATGAGACAGATACTGCGCCATTTCCTTTCCCCAAAAAACCAATTATTATTATTAATCCGCGAAGCGGCCCGCAGATATGCATTCTGGAAGACCGTTCGGCACCCGCCGCGGTGGCTCAGTGGTTAGGGCGATCGACTACTGATACGGAGTTCCCGGGTTCGAACCCGACCGCGGCGGCTGCGTTTTTATGGAGGAAAAACGCTAAGGCGCCCGTGTGCTGTGCGATGTCAGTGCACGTTAAAGATCCCCAGGTGGTCGAAATTATTCCGGAGCCCTCCACTACGGCACCTCTCCTTCCTTTCTTCTTTCACTCCCTCCTTTATCCCTTCCCTTACGGCGCGGTTCAGGTGTCCAACGAGATATGACAGATACTGAGCCATTTCCTTTCCCCCAAAAAAACCAATTATTATTATTATTATTATTATTATTATTATTATTATTATTATTATTATTATTATTATTATTATTATTATTATTATTATTATTATTATTATTATTATTATTATTATTAGACCGTTCGACGAGCCAGCAGCACCGAACGCCTGCGCTGCGCGCACACAGAGCACGCACGCACCGCTCAGAAAACGACGCGAAGCAAGCCCCACAGTCGCACGACGAAGAAACAAAACGGAGCTAAACGCGAGCTGGCTGTACCCCACGTCGTATTCGCGTTCCCAAAGCGCGGGCGGCATCCAGAGGAGACCCGGCAGGCCGCGTACACGGAAGAATTCCAGCCGACAGACGCCACAGCGGCGGCACTCCCGTCTTGGCTGCGCCGCAGCCGCCCGGGAAGATTTTCTCGGCGCATTCTCAGGCGAGACCGAGCGATGTTCACTACCTGTCCTCGCCGGGCGTCGCCCACGAGTCGGGACCCTCTGTGGCGATGTTTTTGCCGCATGGAGAAACGCGAAAGGCACGCGAGCGACGTATAATAATTGCCTTGAGCGTACACCGCCTCAAGCGACGTCCAAACTTGGCGTGAGCACCTTTTTTTCCCCTTTGTTTGCTTTTGGCCCTCTCAGTCAGGGAAGGTTAGTGTGCTCTTCGTGATGGCAAAAGGATGGAATGTGTCTCAGTCGGGAAGAAGTCCCGAAGCGAATTTTTGGAGGAAGAACGCGTACCAGTGTTTTCTTTTGCGCTCTTTTACGATGGGAGAATTCGAGCTTGAAGGATGTGCCGAACGTACCTTTGCGAAACTATGCGGAATGTCGCCAGGAGGCTGGAAAAGTTGGAGAAAAAGAAACTAACTTGAAATCAAACAAATGTTAACAAAGCAGGCTTTGTTAACGTAAACACGACTATCTTAAGGATCTATAAGCATGTTGCATACGATAAAATCGTACATGGGAAGCAACAACAGAAATACGGTAGTTCGGATGCTCTCTGACTCTGCATGCATGTGAGCTGTGTCTGTTCATTTAGGCATAACAGACGCTGTTGTAGTCTGAAGAGCCTCAATATTAACACCATGCGGAACAAAACATTTGCACAATACTGGATGTAATCAACTAATGTTATTAGATGCCGAGTCCATGGATAAAAACAAGACAAAAACACGCTACAAACCGGTGCAAATACGTGGTGCTAGAGTTCAGCTTCGTCGTGCGGGTAGAGCAGATGCTGCGTCCACTTCGTTGGTATGCAGTGTTTACGTCCCAAAGCGACATGGGTCATGAGATACACCGTAGTGTAGGGCTCCGAAATAATTTCAACCACCTGCGGGTTTTTACGATGCACTGACGTCGAACAGTGCGCGGGCGCCTTTTGCATTTGACCTCCATCGAAACGCGGCCGCCGTGACCGGGATCGAACCCGCGTCCTCGGGCTCAGCAGTCAAGCGGCTTCACCAATCGCAGTGGTTGAATTCGAGTGCTGAGCGCCATTCGGGGTCGACGCAGTGCACTATGCATCGTTAAGGCATGCCATCTTTTCGAATCTTTATTCAAAGCAGTTCCACCTTTTAACATTTTCTTTAGAACAAACACCACGTGTTCGCGCACTGCACAAGGTATTTAAAGAGCAGTTCGTTCGCATGCTCCCCCACTATAGATGGCTGTGCAGACGTGGGCGGACAAGGGGAGATGGTTCAGCGTCGGCTCCATGCACAGCATGCGGAACGCCCGCACAAAGTGAATATAATTACCGCTTGGAAAAGAGGAGAAGAGGAGGAGGTATAGAGCTTCCCGGACAGCACCGACAAAGAGCGGCCGTGTTAACAACGACGTCATTATACGGGGACTGGGCCCTAACGATCCGCCTCCGCCGCCCATAACTCGATAACAACGAGGCGGAAACCAAACACAAGCAAAGTAAACGAGTCGACAAGAAGAAGAAGCGCAAATCCAAGCCACGTGTACACGGCAAAGGGACGGGCTCAGAAGCTGGCTTGGCTTGGCTTTGGCCCCGCTGCGAGGCGCGCTCTTAATGGACGTAATGAGCGCAATGAACCATCGGCATGGTTCATTCTCCGCTTGTTCCGGAGCGTTGCCAGGCAACATCTTGCAGCGCTGGTGTGTGTATATCCGCGTAAACGTTGCATGAACCACGTCGGCCTCGCAACTTTTGTCGAGCTCGTGATTCCTCCTTTATTTCTGAGAGTTTCGCGTGGGTCAGGAGAGAGGTTCTGATCATTATCTGAAAGGTGGATCATTAAGGGGATTAGCAAGCGTTGCGTGAAATGCGCGCGATCTCGCTAAATCGGGGAAGCGACGGAAATATCCTCCAATGGCGAAAGCTCCCACACAGGCAGGATCTGTAGGTGCCGCTGCTGCTGGGTGCCTGGGAGATGAGCCGGGGGGGATGATTCAGTGTGACACCCGTCGAGTCGGGCTCGCCCCTTCAGCCGACTGGGCTCCATCGGCGGGAGCCGTGCTCTAGGAATTGTGACACTGAGGATGTCATTACTGACCTGGTATATTTCCGTGGATTCATGCGAGTGAGCAGAAAAAGGTATTCTTGAAAACGAACTCAGAGTGCAAAACACGAGACACAACACAGGAGCTGCGTTATCTGTCCTGCCTCTTTGTTTTGGTTGATTTCTTTTTCCTTTTGCGCTACTGAACGGTTGGGTGCGCGGCAAATAGCTCGAGCCGATTATGTATTAACAAGGCCTGCACTACGGTTACATTTACATGGCAGCAAATGTAGGCGTACGTGTGGGGTATTAAGGGGGGGGGGGTGAGGGGAGGGAGAGGGTGTGCGGTTCTATCTACTGCAGCCACTTCTTTGCCCCCGGGAAGGGGGGGGGGGGGGCGAAGTGTCTGTGAGGGCCCGAGTCTTTCTCTTTCATGGATTCTATAAAAGTCGAGATTAATTCTCCTTTGCTGCTTCCAAACTGCGCCGTTGTTTCTCGATGCTACACGTGTCGTTGGTGGAGATGACGATAGCGACGGGTTCGAGTGAATAAATCTACATAGGCGGAAGACAGGAGCTTTGTACGCAAGGGACATGTCCGTATCGTAGGATAAAGAGAAATAAAAACACAGCGGAACCTCGTTAACTTCAGCTCTCTTAATTAGAACTTCCTCGTGTTAAAAAAATTATTCGAACGAACACCTGGGTCGCACCAACGTCATATGAATCCACGGCATCCCGACTTGGCTCCCGCGATTCGAACTCCGCACTCTGCCGACAAACTTTTGATCCCCTTCGAGTTTGACTTATCGAAGTTTCTACTTCAGTATAAAGGAGCAACCAAGAGGGCGTAAAATTAGATGAATTCCATATTAACCCCCCCCCCCCTCCCGCACACACACACACACACACACACACACACACACACACACACACACACACACACACACACACACACACACACACACACACACACACACACACACACACACACACACACACACACACACACACACACACACACACACACACACACACACACGAAATGGGAACACGGCAGACCCCCAACGGCGGCGCTCTGCACTTAGAAAGCCTGCCTGCGCACCATTCCCTTGTTCGACGGCGGCTTGGTCTAGGAGCCACGGCCCTCCGTTGCCCGCCGCTTCGGGGGCGGGGCGGCAGCCCCGGCGTCCTAGCAGCTGTCGCTGTCCTTCCAGCGTTCACGGGAGGTCGCTGGGGAGGCCGACTACGCTCCCGGCTGCGCCTTTCATTTCAGCCGCGGCACGAGCGTTAGATGCGCTGCTGCCGCGGTGGAGGCGGCGGCGAGGCATTGCCTCCGGTGGAAAAGAGGAGCTGCTTCCTGGAATTGGATACGCCGGCGGTGGCGGTGCGTCTGTCGGGGCGCTAAATAGCGAGCACGTTTTCACGCCTATCAGCTGCTCCTCCTCGCCACGTGGTCTGCTTTCCCCTTGTGGTTGAGGAGGAAACTTCATTTCAGACCGTAACAGGACCCCGCGGAAAGGAGGGCCCTTTGGTGATCCACCGAGTAGCCTTCGTGGAGTGTTTACGGCAATCTATACGTGACTGCATTATGTGTTAGCCAGAACTTGAGGGGCTGAGGCATGCCCTAGTCTCTGTGAAGGGAACCGGGGTCGCACGTAGTTCGCGACAAAACATCGTTTTTTCTTTTGCGTAGCGGAACCAGACGTTTCGGTTGGCGGCTTCACGGCTTCTTCTCCGATACCTCCTTTGCACGGAACTGGGTGACAAGTGAGGATGACGACAACAAGGAACGTTTTTCATATTTGACTGCACCAAACAAGCCAGAGGCATCGCGATTACTGAGCTTATAATTTCGTCTTGTGATTAGCCTCTTGTTTAGACAACAAAAAAAAGTTTTAACAATGGACTTCTTTTTTGTCGCGGAGGAATTGTGTGTGGCAGTCCTGAAAGTGGGCGGAGCCTAACTGCAGACTTAAGTTGCATCCGACTATGGTAGACAGCAAAACCTCAACCTCGAAATGAAGTCAGGTGCTTCAGGAAGCTCTCCAGGATGCGAAATTATTGAGAATCTTGTGTCACGGGCTCTTCCGAGACTGAGCATCCCGCAATCCGGAGTCGAGTTGTAGATCTACCTGTCTGACAGACTGCGGCGGTGGCTCAGAGACGTTGTGGCTTCAGAGTACGAGGTCCTGAGTGCGATAACCTGGTATAGCTGCCGCCTTCAAAAAAATAAATAAATAAAACACGAAGTAAAAATAAAGAGCGTCCATGTACTCATAATAGAGTGCCTCTGACGCACTCCACCGGGTTGAAGTTACCCCGGAGAGTTTGATAATGGTCTCCCTCATCGCACAGGCGACACCAACAAAAAATATAATAGCTTCTGTATTGACATTTCTGTTTCTTCGTTTTTGTCGTGTTCTACAAAACACAAAGAAGCAACGAAGACGTTCGACAGCGTTTAGACTTTCCAGGCATTCATGCGTACATGCGTTCAGTGTCTCTGGACGACACAGCCAGAACGAACATGTGATGGTTGTCTTGTCCGAATTACATTCAGTAGATACTATTAAAACTGCCCTGAAATCTAAGCTTCCTAAAAAACAAACAAGATTTTTCGCGCAATGTGCATAGCAATACAAATGCATCACCGGCGTTCGACAGTAAACTGAGTTGTTAAAATCGGTAACTTCGGCTAAACCCAACTTCTGCTAACTCTGCAGTTTATTTACTTTCCAGGAAATGAGATCAGTCTACACGATGCATGCATTCGCAGTGCCGCCTTTCATTTCGCAGAAAAACGAAAAATAGGAGGCGGTTGAAAAGCGCACAACACTTTTTGATGCGAAAACTCGCGGAGATGAAATAAAAAATAAAACAGCCTCCACGAACGTCGCTTTCAGGGCCAAGCAAGGAGAATAGGAAGGAAAATTCCGAGCTGTAAAAAGGACGTGGAAAGAGTAAATTGGTAGAAGACGAACATGTCTCTTCCATTTGCGAGATGCGCTTCAGGGCACCCCGTACGGACCCGAGGGGAAGACTGGCATTTCGCCAGACGCCGGTTGCTCCCTTGGCTGCTGCCAGGGGATGAGGAAGGGAGGGCAAACAAAATGCACGCCACCGACTGTAAAAGCGCTGTCATGCGCTGCGTCAAGGGGGAACTCAAAAAGTAGACATCGCAACAACAACAAAAAAAAAACGAATTCCTCTAGCCCTACAGTCGGTAAACAACGCCAAATGGATCTCCTCCCGCGATCCACCATGAAAGAAGAATGTCAGGTGAAGTAAAACGAACGAAGAGGGAAGAAGGTCTCCCCAAAAGGGAGCACCGACCGACGCTTGGCACCACGAAGCCTTTGTGAACTTTCGAAGTGGTTCGAA